>NC_064852.1:132606951-132906951 GCF_024139225.1 Suncus etruscus
GCACGGGGGACGATATGGGACACCGGGATTCGAACCAACCACCTTTGGTCCTGGATTGGCTGCTTGCAAGGCAAACACTGCTGTGCTATCTCTCCGGGCCCTGGGAGTATCTATTTGATGATGTCTTTGACAGTTGATTCTTCCTGGGGATCTCCTACCTGGGCCTCTGGGACTCCAATGATTCTTATCTTGTTTCTGTTGAGTTTATCAAAGATTTTTATTTTCATCTGTTCACATTCCTTGAGTACTTTTTCCATTGCCTGATAGCTTGTTTTACGTTTCTTTTTTTTATTTATTCTTTTTTTTTTGTTTGTTTGTTTGGTTTTGGTTTTGGGCCACACCAAGTGACGCTCATGGGTTACCCCTGGCTATGTGCTCAGAAGTCACTCCTGGCTTGGGGGACCATATGGGACGCCGGGGGATCGAACCGCGTTCCGTCCTTCGCTAGCGCAGGCAAGACAGGCACCTTACCTCTAGCGCCACCGCCCGGCCCCTGTTTTACGTTTCTTTTCCAATTTCTTCTGCTGTGTTGAGTTTTTCTGCATCTCATCTTCCAGCACGCTGATTCTGCCCTCAGCTGCTGTTATCCTGCTGGCAAGGCCATCTACTGGGATTTTCTGTTGAGCTACTGTGTTTTTCAGATCTGTTATTTCAGTCTGGAGTTTTCTGATTTCTGTCTTTGTGTTCTGTTCAGATTGATCTATGCTTTCTTTGATTTCTACGAACATCTTCCATATTTCTATCTAAGCTCCTTATCCAACAGGTTCATCAGATGGTTGGAATTTTTTGGGTCATCCGAGCTATCGTCTTCATTCTCTGTGCATGGTGTTTACCTGCGAGGTTTCCCCATTGTCAAGCTTGTAGTGTGATTTTTTCTGCGTGTTTTGGTGGGGTTCATTGTTTAGAAAGAGTGCGCGGACATTTTTTGGGGATGAGCCCCCTAGGCCTCTAAGGAGAGGTTCAAGAATTCAGGAAGTACAGGAAAGCACAGGATAGAGTTCCCTTCAGGTCCTCAGTGTGATCAGAAGAAGCACAGCATGGTGGAGTCTCCACAGGTAGAGCGATCATCACTCTGCCTGGCAACCCCCACCACCATCCAGTTCTTACTCACTCACTGGCTTGCCAGGTTCAGAATGCAGTTTTTTTTGTGGGGGGGGGGGATTCGCTCCCAGGCCTCTGAGGAGAGCTTCAAGAATTCAGGAAAGACAGAGAAGCACAGGATAGAGTATCCTTCAGGTCCTCAGGGTTATCACAAGAAGCACAGCATGACGGAGTCTCCACAGTTATTTGTTTTTAAGTTCAGTAAATTGTATTTTTTTTCCTTAAAGGATAAGAGTAGAAAAATATAGTAAAGGTGTGATAGTGGCAATCGCCATTGTTTTCATAGGTCCAGAAAAATAGAGAAAATGGAAAAAAAACCTTGACAGCTGGTGAAAAAGTTCCACCGGGACCATGGAGAATGACTTGGGTTGGACAGACTGGTATGCCTGAAACCCAGAGTTGGTCTATGCCAATAAACTTCTGTGGTGTGGCCTTTTTGTAATCAGGTTAAGAAAAAAAATATAATTTTCTGAACTTAAAAACAAATAACTGTATTTGAATGCCTATCTCGAATACAGGCAGGGGATGGGAAGGGGGGAGGGGGTAATGTTACACTGGTGAAGGGGGGTGTTCTGTTTATGACTGTAACCCAACTATGATCGTGTTACTTAAGTGAAAAATATATTAAAAAAAAAAAGATTTTCTTCTGCTTGGGAAGTTCTTACCCCAGATAATATGTTTAAATATCTCTAGTCAGGGGCAGGAGAGACAGCATGGAAGTTAGGCATTTGCCTTTCATGCAGAAGGTCATCAGTTCGAATCTGGCTTCCCATATGGTCCCCCCGTGCCTGCCAGGAGCAATTTCTGAGCCAGGAGTTTCCCCTGAGCACTTCTGGCTGTGACCCAAAACCCACACACACAAAAAAGCAAAACAAATATCTCTAGTCAAGCAAAACAGAACAAATAAACAACAAAAACATGGGTTAGGGATGTAGCTCAATAACAGAGAACTTGCCTTATCAGGTGATGCTCTGGGTTCCATTTCTAGCTCTGCAAAACATGTATAAATATCTCTGCTCATGCACCCTCTTGTTTCTTCCAGTATCTTTCAAAGAAATCTCTCACTAGTTTATTTCAGGGTTTCTAAGGAAGGGCCTCGCCTCTGAATTAAAACCACAAACCAAGGATTTCTGTTATTAGTATTATGTTTGGGGAGGAGAAGGGACTCCTAGACATGCTCTGGGAATCTCTTTTTTGGGGAGTGTCATCCAGTGACTCTCAGGGGGTTACTCCTGGCTATGTGCTCAGAAATCACTCTTGGCTTGGGGGACAATATGGGACACTGGGGGGATCGAACCACAGTCTGTCCTAGGCTAGTGCGTGCAAGGCAGATGTCTTACCGCTTGCACCACCGCTCCAGTCCCTCTTAGGGGATCTTTCGGTCACTCCCAGTGATAATCAACTGGACAGGACATTTCAATGCTTGGCCATGGTAGGCAGAGGATGAGTTGTCTGGGACCAGACTTGTGGTTTTACACACGCAAAATCTGTGCTTCAGGTTCTTTATGCTATACCCCCACCACTTTTTTGTTTGTTTGTTTTTGGGTCACATCCGGCAGTGCTCAGTGGTTACTCCTGGCTCTGTGCTCAGAAATCGCTCCTGGCAGGCTCAGGAGACCATATGGAATGCTGGGATTTGAACCACCTACCTTGTGCATGAAAGGCAACACCTTACCTCCATGCTATCTCTCCAGCCCCTGGCGGTATATTTCAATGATGATTTATTATAGTTCATATTTTAAAATGGTAGAATTATATAAAAAGTACTAGTAGAAATATTCATAATTTGTGCGCATAAGGGATGAGGAAACATGTCTTAATCTTTTCTTCTGAAGACATATTGCACAGCATTAAAAAAAAGACAAGGGAAGGAGAAAAGGGAAAGAAGTTGATAGTTATAAAATGTCAGGCTTTGAACTAAGTGCTTCACATGGATTTTCTTCACAGGATCTCCATGGAGAACCTTCTTCACATTTTATAGATCAGAAAGGTTAGAAGGTTAAGGTCATTTAGCTATTAAAAGGAAGAGTAAGGGATTGTGAATTAGTGTCATTACTCCAAAACCTTTCCTCTTGCCATTTTCAACATGCTGGGTTTGGACTGTAAATCTTTCTATAATAAATAAGTCCTGTTTATTGAGCCAGTAAGTGAAGCCAGACATGAAGAGGAAGAAAGAACTCTTTTCAGTGTGTAAATGTCAAGGGTGATAATCTATAGCTGTGTTCTTACCATTGAGCTTAAAATACTGCAATTCAGCTTTTGTGGAAAGAAGAGACAGAACTTTTCCATCAGCATTTCTTATAACTAAACACTGGTGAAATGTTACTACATAGAGTGCCAAGATTTCATTTATTCCCAAAGCCCATCCTATGATTAAGGATACAAATAACTTTAGTAAAATATACCAGCTCATCTGTTTTTCCAGGTGAAGTGAAAGTATCTTGAGACTAGTTTTAGTGAAGGGTCTTTTAGTTGGTGAAGGGTCCCCCAGAACTTGATATTTAGTAAGCAATATTTTTTTGGAAATAGAATATTCAGAAAAAACCAAGATTATTCCCAATTTAAGGTATAAGCACCTTTGAAACACTTAAAGATAATTTGATATTTGTCTCAAGAAAGTAACTTTAGGGGCCAGTGAGGTGGCGCTAGAGGTAAGGTGTCTGCCTTGCAAGCGCTAGCTAAGAAGGACCGCAGTTCGATTTCCCAGCGTCCCATATGGTCCCCCCAAGCCAGGGGCAATTTCTGAGTGCTTAGCTAGGAGTAACCCCTCAGCATCAAACGGGTGTGGCTCGAAAAATAAAAACAAAAACAAACACAAACAAAAAAAAGAAAGTAACTTTATAGTTAAAACTCTACAGTAAAATCAAGTTTAATCAAGTTAAATCAAGTTTAATCAAATCAAAATTATTAAGTGACAACCTGGGTTTTGAATTCTGCTATATGCAAAGCAAGCACGTTGTACTCAAACTATTCTATAGTTAATAGAAATCCTGGAGAAACACATCTTTTGTGAATTCCAAGACAATAAAAAAATGCTATTAAAAATGAGTTATATCCTGGGCATAAAGCAGTCATTTAAGCTGCCAAGCTCACTTCCTTCATGAAACAGGACTGAAAAAAGGAGAAGGAAATTCTTTCTGACACCTTCCCATGGCCAATCTATATTTATACCTTTGAATATCTTTTCAATTAACCTGCTTGTACATACATTTTTTTTGCCATTCTGTGAATCTATGTTATGAAATGTATTTCTAGCACTCAGATGCTGAGAAATGGATATAAAAATATGTGAACACAGACATTTATAAAGCCATCATTTCTGAACAAGTATGTTCACAGGGACATAGAGGAATAGTACTTCCCAAATATGGTTAGTGGAAAGGTAATCTAGTCCAGTTTCTATGGCAAAAATTATGAAGATTACTCAGCACAGTAAAAACGGATCTAATATTGGATCCAGCAATTCCATTCCTAGGTGTCTATTTAAAGAAAACAAAAACATTGATTTTAAAAGTTAACTATAGGAGCTGGAGCAGTGGCGCCAGCGGTAAGGCATCTGCCTTGTATGTGCTAGCCTAGGATGAATTGCAGTTCGTTCCCCAGCGTCCCATATGGTCCCCCAAGCCAGGAGCAATTTCTGATTGCATAGCCAGGAGTAACCCCTGAGTGCCACCGGGTGTGGCCCAAAACCCAGCCCCCCCCCCAAAAATTAACTGTATGCTGTTTTTTGTAGCACTATTTAAAAAGACAAAAAAATATAGAAATAACCTGTGCCCAACAGATTAGCATATGAGAAAATAGTGATGGATGGAAACATACACAGAACAGAATACTACTTACTTCAAATAATAGTGAACGATTTTTTGTAGCTGAAACTGGAGTGGGTCATATTAAGTTAAAGAAGTCAAAAGGAGAAAAACATCTTGATTGTAACATTCACATGCAGGATTTATACAGAGAGGAAAAGGAGCATAAGAACAGATTAAATCAATCCCAGATATAAAGACAGAAGAACTGTGGTTACAGAGGGGGAGGTTTGAGGGAATCTTGAGTTGAAGGAGCCAATGGACTGAGCGGGAGGGATTCTAGTACTTTGGCAGTAGTTTTTAGCATGATCACATGCAACTTTGGAAGAGGCCTGAAACTATTCCTAAAATACATATCAGGTCAAGTAAAGTTACCTCAATTTGCAGCAACAAATTACTATCTTTCTAGATCTTTGTTCCAAGGGTTGTTACTTCAGCTTCACTCCTTATATTCTGATATTTGAGAAAATAGCAGTGTTTGCAGCTTAATTATTTACCCTCTGTGATAAAGTTCTGTCTTGTGTCAGATAAATGTTTTCTGTATACACATATGTTAATATTACATATAAATTATAAGGAATAAAATCAAATATGATTATACATATATAGAGTACTGTAGAATTTCTATTCTAAAACTGGAAGTTTGCTTACTTTTTGTTAGCTACATTTATGAAATTTATATAAGGCAGTTATTTCAAGGCAAGTGTTTTTTTTTTGGTTTTTGGGCCACAGTCGTTTGATGCTCAGGGGTTACTCCTGGCTATGTGCTCAGAAACTGCCCCTGGCTTGGGGGGACCATATGGGACGCCGGGGGATCGAACTGCGGTCCGTTCTTTGGCTAGCGCTTGCAAGGCAGACACCTTACCTCTAGCGCCACCTTCCCGGCCCCTAAGTTATTTCAATAAAAATGTAAAGATAAGAAAAAAAGTCAAAGTTTTAAAAAACACATAATTTGGGTTTTTATTGGAAAGTAGCCCACCTAAGGCTTACAATTGATATTCTTACCATGTTACCTTGCTAAGCACTTTTCCTTTTTGATTCAATGATCAAGTTCTTGGGTCTGAGTGATGGCACAGCAGTAGGGCGTTTGCCATGCATTAGGCTGACCCAGGATGGACCCAGGTTAGATCCCTGGCATACTATATGGTTCCTCGAGCTTGCCAGGAGTAGATATCTGAGCACAGAGCCAGGAGTAACCCGAGTGTCATTGGATGTGACTCCAAAACAAAAACAGATCAAATTCTTGCTGAAAATGTCTTCATTAACATTTTGGACCAATTAAAACAGTATTTTAGGGGCCAGAGCAATTCAATGATCAAGTTTTTGGGCATGCCTTGCATGCAGCTGACACAGGAGGGACCTGGTTTGATTCCTGGCATATGGTCCCCATATGATCCCCCAGCCTGCCAGGGGCTATTTCTGAGTGCAGAGCTAGGAGTAACCTCTGAGCATTGCTGGGTGTGGCCCCCAAACCAATCAATCAAGTTTAAAAAAGTAGAAGTATTTCAGTAATATAATATATTTGGGTTTATTTGACTCTATTCTCTCTTGATTTTGCAAAAACAGTCCATCTCCATCTGGGAAATCCGTGTGTAATCATGCTTTCCTTTCATATAAGGAAGTTGTTCACGGTGTTATATCATAGTTAGACTATGTCAAGGAAAAATTTATTCAAGTTTAAATCAGCCACACCTTTCAATAAGCATACACAGCAATGTCTGTATAGCAACAGGGAAATTCCTTAGCAAAACATAAATACAATCTAGCTGGAAGGAAGAGAGATGACACACGGGCTATGAATTTCTACTTCTGAGGCCATGCCTACTCTTTTGGACTTGTAATCCATTGTGGCTTTCGAGGGTCAATATGAAAAACAGACAATCCCTCCAAATAACCCTCTTATTAGTGCTCAAAGCCACACCTTTCTTGCATAGTTTCTGGAGACTAGGAAAGTATCTGTGATTGCTGTAAATATATAAGGCACCTTTCAGAGACTTATTACTAAATAATTACACCTAACAAATATATTATTTCGAATCCCAGTGTCCCATATGATCCCCTGTGCCTGCCAGGAGCTATTTCTGAGCAGATAGCCAGGAGGAACCCCTGAGCACCGCCAGGTGTGGCCCAAAAATAAAAAAATAACAAAATAAAAATAAACCAAATACATTATTTGTCTAGATTTAGAGATATAGGTTATGCAGTGTCAGTTTCGGAAGTATAGGGAACAAGTATCAATTAGTGCTGAGAAACACTAAATTGTGAAAATACTAAAATGTACTTGTAATATCATAATATTTAATGTGAAATATTAAACTCCAACAATGTCATTTTAAAATATGATTGAAGATCTAGTTAGCAGAAAGTAACTTGAATGATTGTACTCTAGAAAAAAATTTTTTTTCTTATTTTTAGGCCACAGCAAGGCAGTACTCAAGGACAATGGGGACCCTCTGTAGTGTTGCATCTAATGGGTCAATGCAAGGCAAAGACTTAGCCCTATACTTTTTCTCATTTTTTACTAATGACTATTTCAAATAATTCATAAACAGGAGCAGAGGTCACTTAAAGGATTAGAGTGCATGCTTTGCGTGATGGAGATCTGTGTTTGATCAATGCCTTGATGGTCCACCAAGCACAAATCCAGGAGTAGGCTCCAATCACCACCAAGTATTGTCTCCAGAATTAAATAACTCAATAATGAATTTCATACATTAATAATGGAGACACAAGAAACATTAATATTTTACTGTAGTAAACAGTTGACAATTGTATCAGTCACATCTTTAGTTTTGATGTAGTCACTGCACCTTCACTACTCAAAAAGTGCCCAAGACTCTACTACAATCCTGTCACATCTGCCTCTTAATTTCTTCCCACATCCCTGCCCTTATTGTCCAATTTGTTTTAAAATCAAAGCCCAAGGGCTAGTCATCATTTAACTCTATTGTACTGTTTTGTGTCTTTGTATATGACAGGTGAGTAAAATAATCTGGTATTTGACCTCCTTTGGACTTATTTTTTCTGATGTGATGACCTCCTTGTTCATCCAACTTGCAGCAAAGTGTTAAGATTTCAGTTTCTTCTAGTTGTGTTTATTCCATTGCATCTAGCTACCAGCTTCTCTATCCATTTGTGTCATTGAATTCTTGGATTATATCTGTATCCTGGCTAACATATTGGCTACTGTGTTAGTGCTGCAGTAAACGCAGGTGGGTATATATTTCTTCAAGTTAATCTTTTTGTGTTCTTGGGGTAGAAGCAAATAAGAGAAACCACTGGATCATATATGAAAGCTTTCTCTTGCTTTTCTGAGAGGTCTCCACAGTTGTTTCCTTAAAAGCTGAACCACATGGCATTTCAACCACAGTAAATATACTTTTCTTTTTCATACCAACATCCTGCCAACACTAATTTCCAGTCTTTTTGATATCTTGTTTTCGATGGTGTGAGATAATCCCTGTCATTTTGATTTACATTTTCCTGATAAGTGATGAACACTTTCATGTGCATACCAGCCATCCATATGTTGTATTTAGAAAAGTGCTAACCTCTCATTTTTTGGATGAGGTGATTATATTTTGTTGTGGAGCTTGTAGGGCATGCAAGTTTTCCTCCATGTTTAGTAGGTTAATTTTTATTTTAGCCCATTTCTTTTGTCACACAAAAATGGCTTAATTTCGCCTTTTTGGGGGTGGGCACGCCCAGTGGTGCTGTTTGGTGTTCAGGGGTTAATCCTGGGCTCTTCACTCAGATTACTCTTGGCAGGCTTGGGACACCATATGGATTGCTGAGAACTCAACTACACGGTTGGCTGCAATCAAGGCAAGCACGCTATCAACTGAACTATCACTTCAGTCCAACACACAAATGTTTTAGTTTGATGTAGTTTCAATTATTTTTGTTTCAGTTATTATATCATGGATCAAATGTTTTTGCAATCAAACCAGTGGACTGAATAACAGAAGATACCACTGAGGCCCATATCCTGAGTTCCACCTGTTTTCCTCAATGAATTTTATAGAATCTAGTTTAAACTCGAGATCAGGAATCCCCTTTTGTGTGAAATATGAATATATTTTGTATGTGACTATCAGTTTTCTCCACATCATTTATTTAAGAGCCTTTTCCTTATTCCTCATGCACTTTGCTCCTCTGTCATAAGTTTTGGATATTTAAAATTTATTTGATTGCTTTAGCACATTCATTTATCAAGTTAAATTTTATGAGTTAGGGGCTGGAGAGATAGCATGGAGGTAGGGCATTAGCTTTGCATGATGGCGGTTCGAATCCCGGCATCCCATATGGTCCCCCATGCCTGCCAGGAGCGATTTCTGAGTGCAGAGCCAGGAGTAACCTGAGTGCCACCAGGTGTGACCCAAAAACAAAACAAAACAAAACAAACAAAAATAAAGCTCAGACTGATTAGTTTTACTTATGCAACTAAAAGCTTTTTATTAAAAGAAAGTAACATTTAAAAAAAAATACCAAGCCCAAAATAATCCTTTAGTTTTATTTTAGTTTTTGGACCATACCTGATAATTTCTGTAGAGTACTATGAGTTCTATACTAAGAGGTCACTCTCAGAGGTATTGGAGGACAATACCATGCCCAGGACCAAACCATTGGGTTATTTTTCTGGTTCTTTATCTAGTGATGCTATTTGAACTGTGAGAACTTGCTTTTGTAATTTTCTTATGTTTACTTGATAAGTGAAAAAAGTGAAGAAGTTTGACAAAGGAACAAAATTGTGGGAATAGGAATACTGTATTTTCCTCTATGAATGACTCAAGATAAATTCTAGTTAAGAAGTTATAAGTACACTTCACTCTGTAAAGTTTCAGGAGCGATAGCACATCGGTAGGGAATTTGCCTTGCACGCAGCTAACCCAGGACGAACCTCAGTTTGATTCCTGGCATCCCATTATGATCCCCCAAGCCCAGAGAGATTTCTGAGCGCATAGCCCTGGAGCATCAGTAGGTGTGGCCAAACAAAACAAAACAAAGTTTCAAATAAATAACTTTACAGCAACAATTTGACCATGTGAGCAGAGCATGTATGACAGAATGTATAGCATCCTATTATTAACATTTGAGGGGGGGTATTTTCCCATTCTATTTTAAAAAAGCCTAGTTAAGAAGACTTCTTTGAGAATAATGTTGTACTGAGAAGGAAGGAATTAGTATACCCAGGAATGGAACAAATGAAGTCATTAAATGACAAAGCAATAGCTTTAGGAGTTCATTGCACAATCATTCAGGTCCTGGGGTTCAGTATTCATTCTAAATGGGTCTGCTGTGCCTTCATACAATTAATTCATGCTGTAAATTCGTTGCCCAGAAGTGAGTAGTGGTTAGACTCAGATAGTCTTCTAATTAAATCACAGCAATGTTGAGTTTTAGATTGGTAATCACAATAGCCCCACAGTATAATAGCTAACATTAAGAATAAAGAACTATTCATAAAATAATGCCCTGAAGACTGGCTCAGATTTTACTCTGCTACTGACTCTGGCTATTTGCCCTTGGGACATTTTTCAACCTTTGGGGATCTCATTTACTTTTAATAATATGGGATACTAGCTCAGAGGGATAGATGTGAAGAAATGTGAGAAAAGCATGTAAAGATTTAGCATGTCAAGATATAGTGAGAACTCAACAAAATACTAATATCATTATCCACACCATTAAATTCCCACCCTTTATCACACTATTGTGACTTTTATTTTTGGCTATACCTGAAGTGACCCCTTGTGGTGTTTAGATTTTGATATGCTGGGAATTTGAACTAGGATCAGCCACATGCAAGGCAAGTGCCTTACCTGTTCTATTTCTCCAGCCCTCAACATCATTATTAAGTTACTATTCCCCAACCCTAAACAACATAGGTTTTTGAGCCAAAAAAAAAAAAAAATCTAATCTAAATTAAATTACTAAAACTGAAAAAAATACTGCAAAGTACTTTCATTTTAAGTATTTGTAATCAATATTGCACCTTCAGTTTTATATTAAAAGTAATCACGTTTATACAGCACACTCAGAAAAAAATTCTTTATATTTTAGGAATTTAGGTATGAACCCACAAAGGAAACTTTCTAACATTCAACAGATTAAAATAACATAAATGGGGCCAGAGTGAAAGTAGAGTAGGTAGGGTAACTTTATAGAGCCCACCTAGGCTTGATCCCTGGTGTCTCATATGGTGCCCCAATCCAACCAGGAGTAATTCCTGAGTACAGAGCCAGGAGTTACCCCTGAAAATGAATGAGTGTGACTCAGAAACAAAAACAAAACAAAAAGAAAATGTGAATAATTTTATTTTTTGGCCACACCTGGTAAAGCTCAAGGGTTACTTCTGGCTCAGTGCTCAGAAATCGCTCCTGGCTTGGGGGGCCACATGGGGCACTGGGGGATCAAACTGTGGTCTGTCCTGGGTCAGCTGCATGCAAGGCAAATGCCCTACCACTGTGCCATTGCTCCGGTCCCATTTTTGTTTTGGTGGCCAGACCCAGTGGTGCTCAGGGGTTACTCCTGGCTCTGCACTCAGAAATTGTTCTTGGCAGGCTTGGGGACCAAATGGGATGCTGGGAATCAAACCACGGTCTATCCTGGGTCAGCTGTGTGCAAGGCAAATGCCCTACTGCTGTGCTTTCTTTTCTTTTTTTGGTTTTGGTTTTGGGTCACACCCGGCAGCACTCAGGGGTTACTCCTGGCTCTACACTCAGAAATCGCTCCTGGCAGGCTTGGGGGACCATATGGGATGCCGGGATTCGAACCGCCGTCCTTCTGCATGCAAGGCAAATGTCTTACCTTCATGCTATCTCTCTGCCCTCCCCCTCCCGCTGTGCTTTCTTGTTGGTCAAATCCCCACCCTGCTGAAGTGATGCCGACTGTACTCATTACCCACAATCCCTACTTCTCTCCACTCCTTTACGGACCTCTGCAGAAACACCAATCCAGCCAAAACTCCAGGTATATTTGGGCTGTTAACCACCAGGACAGTTTTGGAGAGAGTGCAGATACTACTCCACTATCTCTACTTCCGGCACCTGAAAACACTCCCCACAAAAGTCAGTTATCAGCAAAATTCAGCTTGCAATTCCCGGACAATTCCATTTTTAATATTGTCATCTCAAATAGGAACACACCAATTTAGAAAACAATGTGTATCTGAAGCCACTTAATGTTCAGAAACAAAGTAATAGAATAGTCTACTAGCTATAAGAGACAAGAGCTTACTAAACTTCCTGACAATAACTTAATGACCTCATTGGGCATAATACTTTTCACAAACTTTTTGTACTTTTTTCCTCTTCCTCCGTCTTTCTTATTTATTTTTATTTTTTGAACCACATCCGGTGTCCATGAGGGGTTATTTTTGGCTCTACGCTAAGAAATCACTCCTGGATGAGCACATAGGATGACCGGGATCGAACCTGGGTCGGCTGCATACAAGGCCCTATTTACTGTGCTATTGCTCTGGCCTGTCTTCATGGGTTACTCCTGGCTCTGCACTAAGAAATCACTCCTGACAGGCTCAGGGGACCATATGGTCTGCTGGGGATTGAACCTAAATTGGCTGTGTGCAAGGCAACCAACCAACCAGTTGTGCATTGTTCCAGTCCCCTAAATATCATTTTTTTTTTCAAAGGGTTTTTGGGTCACACCTGGCAGCGCTCAGGGGACCATATGGGATGCCGGGATTCGAACCACCAACCTTCTGCATGAAAGGCAAACGCTTTACTTCCATGCTATTTCTTCGGCCCCCAACTTTTTTTTTTTTTTGGTTTTTGGGTCACACCCGGTGACGCTCAGGGGTTACTCCTGGCTATGCGCTCATAAGTCGCTCCTGGCTTGGGGGACCATATGGGACGCTGGGGGATCGAACCGCGGTCCATCCAAGGCTAGCGCAGGCATGGCAGGCACCTTATCTCTAGCGCCACCGCCCGTCCCCGGCCCCCAACTTTTTAAGAATGATATTTAGGGCCGGAGAGATAGCATGGAGGTAAAGCGTTTGCCTTTCATGCAGAAGGTTGGTGGTTCGAATCCCGGCATCCCATATGGTCCCGTCAGCCTGCCAGGAGAAACTTCTGAGCGTAGAGCCAGGAGTAACCCTGAGCACGGCCGTGTGTGACCCCCCCCCCCCCAAAAAAAAAAAGTTAAAGCCAGGAGCAATTTCTGAGCATATAGCCAGGAGTAACCCCTGAGTATCACTGGGTGTGGCCCCAAAGCCAAACAAAACAAAACTGGGGCCGGAGCAAGAGCACAGTGGTAGGGCAGTTACCTTCCACGCAGCTGACCCGAGACAGTGTTACTCCTGTTAATGCGCTCAGAAATCTCTCCTGGTTTGAGGGACCATTAGGGATGCCGGGGATCAAAACAAAATCCATCTTAGGTCAGCCGCGATGCGCTACCGCTCCGGCCCCATTCACTGGTGAATTCTACCAAGTACCTCAGAAGGAACAACTTCTAAAAAATCAAAGGAAAAAAGTACTCTTAACACATTCTATGAGGACATTATCCTGATTTCAGAGCCAATATATGTCCATTAACTGATGAACTGATTTGGCTTTTGGGTAAGGATAAACCTGGCAAAGTAAGTCAGTATATTTAGATCAAAAACTAAAATTCAGGGGCCAGAGTAGTGGTACAGTGGTAGGGCATTTGCCTTGCACATGGCTGACCTAGGACGGACTGTGGTTTGATCCCCTGGTATCCCATATGGTCCTCCAAGCAAGGAGCGATTTCTGAGAGCATAGCCAGGAGTAACCCCTGAGTGTCACTGGGTGTACCCCCCCCCAAAAAAAAAACAAACCAAGAAATAACCCCGCCCAAAATTCAAAACACCAAAATAAATGCAGATATATGTTTCTGGATCAAAGTCTCACTATTAATGCTAATTCTTTGCAAATCTTTTTTTTGGCCACACCCAGTGACGCTCAGGAGTTACTCCTGGCTATGCGCTCAGAAGTTGCTCCTGGCTTGGGGGACCATATGGGACTCCGGGGGATTGAACCGTGGTCCGTCCAAGGCTAGTGCAGGCAAGGCAGGCACTTTCTTTGCAAATCTAACATATAGGCTTTATGCCAACCCTGTAAAAATTCTAACTATTTTTTGTTTATTTATTTATTTTTTGGTTGTGGGGTCACACCCGGCAGCACTCTGGGGTTATTCCTGGCTTTATGCTCAGAAATCCTCCTGGCAGGCTCAGAGGACCATATGGGATGCCGGTATTCAAACCACCAACCTGCTGCATGCAAGGCAAACACCTTACCTTCAAGCTATCTCTCTGGCCCTCATCATATTTATTTTAAAATGTACACATAAATGCATAATCTTTGAGAAATAAACCTAAAGAATTTAGCCTATTTCAAGACTTTATTCCCTGGTAGTACAGTTTTAATGTCGAGAAATAAAAAATTAAACTTAACCCATTAGCGCAGTTAGGTGTGGTCCAAACTCCCCAATTAATTAAATGTATGGTTGGAGATGTGGCATGACACCTGTACTCAATCCCTAGCACCCACCCAGCTACCCACATGAGTTAAGAACATGAATTAAAAGTCTCTTACATACTTACTCAAAACGAATAAAATTATGCTCAAAAAGACATACATGAATATTCAAAGTAACTTTATTTATTACAACTCCAAACTAGAAAATCACCCCAAAATCAGTCAAGTGAGTTGAATAAATGGCTATCTCTAAACATTAAAAGCAAAAATCTTTACTAGCTATAACTGTCACATATATACATATTCACGTAATTATTCTGAATTATGTATGTCACGTAGAATAAAACAGTACACACATATCAGTACATAGTATATTATTTATAAAAATTATAAATTAATCTAAATTATCACAACAGTAAATCACCTATAGTGACATGAGGAAATCTTCTGGAAGGAGAATATGCCTATTTTAATTATGGCTTCATGGGGATATATATATTTGGCAAATACAGTTTGTGTGATTGAGATGTAGTTTATTGCATCAATTATGTTTCATTAAAGTTTCTAAATAGATCAGTAAAGATCTATAAAGTAGTTCCGTTTTACTAGAAATAATTGTCAACTTACCTGTTAAAATTTGACTTACTTTTTACCTAAAATCTTTGTTTAGCAAATTTTAAAACCTCTTTATAAAAAATTTCATTCCCATTTTCACAGGTAAAGGCATGATTATTTTTATGTGATTTAGATGTAGACATGTAAGTACAAGAATAAACCCTTCAGCAGCCTAAGCTGTAAAACCCTCTGTAATCCTACTGGCTCACTTTAATTTTTTCCTGTGCTTTGTTTCTGGACAAGTCTGACAGCTAATTTTGCATCTGGTCTTCTGATTTTCTACTATCAAAAGGAAGAGAAGATGAACAGGCATTTGAAAACAGCACATGTAATACTCTGAAGTATATCATTGGTGATGAAGATATTTTATAGAAACCTAAAAATCTTTTGACTTGACAGCAAATGAACTGGGACTTTTAGGAATATACATACTACTATTAGACCTGAATCATGCTATTAATTTTTGTTTTCCAGGCCACACCAGGCTTACTCCTGGTGGTGCAGTGCCTCTAGATAGTGCATAGACTCTGAATTGACTGAATACAAATGTCTCACCCTAATTAGGCTAGATTTTTAATAAAATTATGTAAAGGGGGCAGAAGTAGATTAAACATAGAGTACTTCCTTTGCATTTGTGAGGTTCTGAGCTCCATCCCAAGGACAAAAATAAAAAAAGAATAAAAACGAGTTTAAAATGATTGTCTATAAAAAATATTAATTTTAAAATGTTGACTAGCTAATAAATCCATTTAAAAATGTTTAAAATTCTGGGTCCGGGGAGATAGCACAGCGGCGTTTGCCTTGCAAGCAGCCGATCCAGGACCAAAGGTGATTGGTTCGAATCCCGGTGTCCCATATGGTCCCCCGTGCCTGCCAGGAGCTATTTCTGAGCAGCCAGGAGTAACCCCTGAGAACTGCCAGGTGTGGCCCAAAAACCAAAACCAAAACCAAAATGTTTAAAATTCTGGGGCCAGAGAAATAGCATAGAGGTTGGGCGTTTGCCTTGCACGTGGCTGACCCAGGAAAGACCTGGATTCGAATCCCGGCATCCCACATGGTCCCTCGAGCCTGCCAGGAGCAATTTCTGAGGTTTAAAATTCTATATTGCTTTTATTTACGAACTGAATAGCATTAGGGGATGGTGAGAAACAGATGAAAGGTAGTGCTCAAAGGTGGCCACTGTCTTATCTCCTCAAATTTGTTTCTTTAATATACAGAGGGGCCGGAATGATAGCACAGCAGATAGGGAGTTTGCCTTGCATGCGTCCAATCTGGGTTCAATTTCTTGCATCCCATGTGGTCCTGACCTTGCCAGGAATGATTTCTTAGTGCAGAGCAAGGAGTAAACTCTGAGCACCGCCAGATGTGGCCTCAAGACAAACAAAAATACAAGGCATTATTTTGGGAATCAATCCTCTACAGTTTTAGCTAGTAAATTTGATTTCAAGAAAGGGTAGGTATGCTTTTCTGAACATAATCTTCAGAATAAACAAATTTGTTCTATTTCTGAAAGCTCAATTATTTTATTATTTTTGGGCCACACCTGACAGCACTCAGCGGTTACACCTGGCAGGCTCGGGAGACTATATAGGATGCCAAGGATCAAATCCAGGTCAACTGTGTGCAAGGCAAAAGCCCTACCCACTGTGCTATAGCTATGGCCCTGAAAGCTCAATTATTTTCATAACAACAGAAATCCATTTGGTGGGGCCAGAGATAGCATGGAGGTGGGGTGTTTGCCTTGCATACAGAAGGACGGTGGTTGGAATCCCGGCATCCCATATGGTCCCCCGAGCCTGTCAGGAGCGATTTCTGAGCATAGAGCCAGGAGGAACCCCTGAGCACTGCCAGGTGTGACACAAAAACCAAACCAAACCAAAAAAGAATTTCATTTAGTATTCTTTTACTATCACTTAATTTCTTTCTTTCTTTTTTTGTTTTTGGGTCACATCCAGCAGCACTTGGGTTACTCCTGGCTCTGCACTCAGAAATCGCTCCTGGCAGGCTTGAGGGACCATATGGGATGCTGAAATTCGAACCACTGTCAGTCCTGGATTGGCTGCATACAAGGCAAACGCCCTACTGCTGTGCTATCTCTCTGGTCCCACTTAATTTTTTTATAAGATTATGCAAATTTTATGCGTGCTAAGCAAACTGGTGGGAGGATGAAGAAACAAAGGCATCTGAATACAGCACAGTAACTGGTTCCTACAATTTTGATTTTCCATAGTTTACCCATGAGTTGAAATAGTTTACAAATTATTTATCAGTGCCTGTAGGGGCAGTCATGTAAATCTGAATTGCAAAGAACAGGGAACTTTCTAAATGCTTTATAATACTATAGCTTACACTAAAGCATAGTATGTGAAGAGATTCTATAAACAAAATTCAAAATACTGTCATATTAGTCAAGACATTTTTCATCTTTAGTTTTATAACCCTTAAAAACATTCTTCCTTATGAAATGGCACTTAGATGTAGAAGATGGAAAGAACATTTGTGTCCTAGTCTAAAACTAAACTTTTTTATTTCAAAGAACACTTTGCATTTCACTTGTTCCTGCAATTTTATATTTTTTATTCTCTCTCTTTTTTTTTGTTTGTTTTTGGGTCACACCCGGCAGCACTCAGAGGTTACTCCAGGCTCTATGCTCAGAAATCGCCCCTGGCAGGCTCAGGGGACCATATGGGATTTGAACCACCGTCCCTCTGCATGAAAGGCAAATGCCCCACCTCCATGCTATCTCTCCGGCCCCACAAGTCTATATTTTTAAACCAGCCTTTTTTGTACAGTATACTATATAATGTATATAGACATCAGTGACTATTAGCATGTGACGGTACTGCTCCTTATGAATGCCATCTCAGACTTGTCTTTCTTTTACATTGTGCAAAACAATCCTGTTGATTCTTTTATCACTTCTAATATTTCTGATTTTTATAAAAATGTATTCCCCCAAGCCAGGAGTGATTTCTGAGCACATACACAGGAGTAACCCGAGTGTCACCAGGTGTGGCTCAAAAACAAAACAAAACAATAAAAGTAAAAAAGTAAAAAATGAAATGTATGCAATATCTCCATATTAAGTAAACTAATTAAATAATTAAAAATCATGTGTTTCAAAATCTTCCAAAAAGAGAACAGGGGTGAGTGGGGTACCAAAAGAATGAATGGAACTGCCTGTACATAAACCATTCCACACAGCCAAAAGATTCTTGAAGGCTTTTCCCCTAACTGGAAGACTGTTGAGGTGGAGGAATAAAAAAGACTAATTAAAAAAGTCACTATTAGTTCAATCTAGAATGTATCAGAATCTTCACTTTGTTTCTCTTGAAGGTAAATATGCTAACGTTATTTATTAGTGATTAATTTCCCCCAGGTTTAAGGCAGTGTTTAACTTTTCCATGGCACCAATCCAACCTTATTTTTTGCTGTGGTCCTTCAACTACTGATTAGCCCCCTAGTCTCATGCTATGACTACCTATGTCAACAATATTCTCCTGTAGCTCCCTTGGAATATCCTGAGGGCCCCATAGGTGTGTCATTTGACCCCAGTTGAGAAATACTGGTTTCTAAAGTAGACAAGAAATTAATTATTTACATTTTCTTCTATTGTTGGATAATCAATGGCAGAGGGTTTTTGTAAAAATACTTACCCATTCATATGCTAGAAGAAAATGGTTCATGGAATAACCAATGTAATTAAATATCTTGTACACAACAAACACAGCTGAATAGTTGACAGATTTTTTTTTAGTTATGTGTATTTCCACAAATTATGTCTTCTCCCATCACATGTTAAGTCACACAATTATCAAAAAGGATAAGCCTTTATTTCCATCCTTCAAAACTGAATAAAAATTCAGGGATGAAAATTCTGAATACAGTGGACTCTACATTTCCCAGAGAACAGTTCTAACTTTAGGAGCAATAGATATATTAGATGTAATAAATCACAGTTCTCTATGTAATATATTATTGCTATATGTTATTTCAAATGAGATTTCTTATTCAAATAGACATTCTTTGATACATATCTATACATGCCATAAAATTATAACTATGAATGTAAAAAAATCTTGGACTATATGTACAGTAGTCAAAGTGGAATTGATGATCTTTTTCCTTAAGATTTAGATAAAAATAGCTTTAGAGAATTCACATGTAGGAACACTTTAAAAATACTGGCATACCTAGAAGATTAACTGCATTAAAAAAAGTTAAGCATTCATTGACTTTTGAATTATAGCCCAAGGTTAACTGGATAGGATTCAAGAAGCTAGAACCAATCAAGGACTAGAAGAATCACTTAATTCTATATACATCTAAAAACCAAATCAGCTATCACAGAAAAGTATATCTCTGGGACTAAGTATAAAATTACACCTTTTCCTGAAACAAAACAAAACAAAATTAACAGTATTTTCACAAAAGACGTTTTTAATAAGAAAAAGTCTAAGTACTTATGAAAATTGAACAGAAAATGACTGAAAGATTGCTTGAGAACCTATGTTCTGATAAAAAGGAATTCCTACTAATGGATGCTATTTCATAAATTCACTATTTTAAAACACATTTTTGATTTTTCTTAAGACGTATCAATCAGGTAGAAACTAAATATTAACCTATGTATATAGTTCATGTTGTCTAGTGCCTAATGTTTTCTTTGTAAAAAGGCATAAAAATGTTGCTTGAATGAATAAAAAGTCCTCTATGTTAAAAAAAGTAGCTTGAAAGAGCAAAATAGAACACTAAAACAAAGGGAAAACATGAACATGTTTCAGTGTTTTATTCCTTAAAGATGTAACTATATTCTAGTTTAACAAGTTCAAATGCCTTTTCCACTGATATCTTTAATTTTTGTTAACTTAGAAATGAGGTGTTGGGGCTGGAGAGACAGCATGGAGGTAAGGCATTTGCTTTGCATGCAGAAGGTCGGTGGTTTGAATCCCAGCATTCCATATGGTCCCCCGAGCCTGCAAGGAGTGATTTCTGAGCCTAGAGCCAGGAGTACCCCCTGAGCGCTGCTGGGTGTGACCCCCCCCAAAGACAAACAAAAAACCCCAAACAAAAGACAAAAAACTGAAGTACAAGTCTTCGCAGTCTACTTATCTGCAGTTCCTTGAAAGTATTCTCTGTATCATGTAAGAGTTTGTACAATATGTCTGATCACGGTGTTAAGAATCTCAAAGCATTAACAGTATAGAATTAAAACCACAGTTCTTAATTTGATACATTGAGTAGTCTATCTTTAAAGTTCTTTCTATGAAACACACCTAGAAAATGAACAGAACTCATATAACACCACAGTCTGTATGAATTTTAGCCACAAATTTACTTTGTTCACTTTTGTGTTACAACCTGAGGACATGGGGAACTCTTGTTATGGTCTATTACATCTAAGTAAACGTCTGATTCTGTGCTTTTGTAACTAACACATTCTCAATCACTTAGTATAAAGAATTAACTAGAAGCTTATGCTTTCACATGGTATTTAAGCAACGACAAGGTAAAATTCACAACCTATCTATTATGCATTAGGTTTCTGCAAGCATGAGTGCATTATAGGCAATAATCACAGAAGCGGAATATAAGGTTAAGAGTATAGTTTGTTAAAGTAATCTCTGGATATTTTTTTACGTGAATACAATGTTCGTATTTATGCTTGGTAAAGTAATTTCATTTTACAGAATATATAGAAGTGGAAAGCCACAGCTTCCTTCTTATGGAGATATACAGTAATTTCTTAATTTTAAAATAAGACTAAAATTAAAGGAGCTTATATAACAAAACACTTTACAAGAAAAAAACTAAGACAGTTCAATGTGTTCAGATTTGAAAATAATCAACTTCAGATTTATGACACCAATAGGTTATCTACAAAATACTATTTAAATGGAAAAAACTTAAAGTCAAAAAGTTTAGTCATTTTAGATTTAAATGATCTTACTTATAGGTGGGCTACAAAGAAAGCAAGTAAGAGAATAGACATGGTCAAGAGCCTAAAGAACTGAGATTCTTAGGTCTATGTGTATGAGGTGGGAAGGACAGAAAAGAAACTCAAAAGGATGCTGATACACTGGCAGGTTTAGCAGCACAACACTGTATTACAGAAGCATTAACACTATTTTAAATCACTGGTGCTTAAATAAAACAAAACACTGTAAAAATCGAAAGACAGGCAAAGTGGCTCAGTATTTGAGCTCATGCCATGCACAAGCTTTGTCATTCAAGACTTGTTAAAGACAAGTTGATTTTCAAAAATCACAAGTTTCTTGTAAGGTAGTCAACACATCAAATTTAACAAAAAGCCCCCCCCCCCAAACTTATGTAAGTGGGCCATTTTTATAAGCATAAAAATAAAGCAAACAATTTAGTGTCTAAAGATTCTGTAACCACAGCAATTGTAAAGTGGGTAGGATGCTTGCCTTGCATGAGACCAAATAGGATTCAATCCCTGGCACTCTACATGGTTTTTACCCACTCCCAGCTTGTCAGGAGTTATTCCTGAGTGCAGTGGAAAGATATAGCCTTGAGCTTGGCTGGGTATGGCCCCAAACAAAATAAAACTAAACCTCAAAATAGGCAGATTCCTTAGAAAAGCTTTCCTAATTCCTTTTTTTTTTGGGGGGGGGGGGTCACACCTGGTGGCGCTCAGGGGTTACTCCTGGCTCTCTGCTCAGAAACTGCTCCTAGCAGGCACAGGAAACCATATGGGATGCTGGGATTCGGACCACCATTGGTTCTGGTCAGCCACTTGGCAAGGCAAATGCCCTATGGCCTGCGCTATCTCTCCAGCCCTGCTTTCTTAATTCTTAGTAAGATTTAAATGGCCTCAAAAATAAAAGGGTGGGGCTGGGAAGGTGGCGCTAGAGGTCAGGTGTCTGCCTTGCAAGCGCTACCATAGGACGGACAGCAGTTCGATCCCCTGGCGTCCCATATGGTCCCCCCAAGCCAGGGGCAATTTCTGAGCGTATAGCCAGGAGTAACCCCTGAGCATCAAATGGGTGTAGCCCAAAAACCAAAAATAAATAAATAAATAAAAGTGTGGGGCCTAAGAGATAGCATGGAGGTAGGGCATTTGCCTTGCATGCAGAAGAACGGTGGTTCGAATCCTGGCATCCCATATGGTTCCCTGAGCTTGCCAGGAGCAATTTTGAGCGTAGAACCAGGAGTAACCCCTGAGCACTGCTGGGTGTGACCCCCCCCCCAAAAAAAAAGTGTGGCCTCAAAAATAAAAGTAAACTAGACTTAGGTTATATTTTAAGAAAGATTTGTTATTTTGAAAATATTTCTTATTAATCAATAAATAACAAAATATTGTGAAAAAAAGGTGGAAACAAATATTTCCTTGAGACAAACTTTAAATTCAAGCATTAATTACATTTTCATGACAAATAAAAAATTATACTTCATGCTCTTGATTTTCTACACTGGAAAAATTGAATTATAGTGTTAGTACTGAATAGCTAGATGTCAATCTGCAAAACTAACATATCTATCATTTGACAAGTTTTCTTGGGTTTTACAATTCAAAAGCACCTTCTACACGCAAACAAATAATAACCAGAAACTTAAAATCCATCCAACACAACTTATCTGAGGCGGAAATGAGACTATGGGTCATGTCACCTTACATTAGTCTTAAAATCCACATCTATTAGCTAATAAGAAAAGCAGCAGCACTGTATTAAGATCTTAAAATACATTTACTAAAAACAATAAAGGTATTACTAGTATTACATGTCATTAGCAAATGTATGTCAGTAGCAAAATGTTTCAGGGATCTCAATGCTAAAGGAAGCTTTCAAGCCAAGTTTTCTCTAATAGATTCCTTTACATTCTTTTGGAAAGAATGATCAGATATTAATAATCACTATCACATGCCATGGAACTCCACAACACTTAAATGCTAAAAAACTTTCACAGAAAAACCTCAAAAAAAAAAAAAGGCCCATGTTTAGATTTTAATGTATGATGGTCTTTATTTACAACTTTATTGGCAAAAAAGAGGGAAAAGTTTAAAACAATTTAACAAAGGGCATCGTTGCTGATCCTATCATTAAAGAAGTTTCATTTTAAATGTCCATCTAAGCTGTCCAAAGATGCGTAATACTGAATCTGCTTATGCAGTTCTTTTTATGAAGTATAGTACTCCTATTTTAAGCATCCCTTTAAACATATAAACACAAATGAAATCACTTATTAAAAACTAGTAAATGTAGGGTATCTAATTTCAAATTTATGTTTTTCTTGTAACACATGCCCAATGTAAATCAAGAACTGGAAAAGCAATTACACTTCCTAGATGAATGAACATTTTACAACAATCATTTTCTGTTATGATCCATTATATTTCCAATTTATCGTGAACTACTCTGAACTTACTATGAGATGTAGCCCAAGTCAGAAGACAAGATGCAGGAATATCCTTTTTGGAGGAAAGTAAGTCCTCCAGAATCAGCATGGAAAATAAACATCCTGTTGAAGAATTCTAGGTGAAAAAAAATTAATGTCCATTTCAACTCATGCTGAGCTGACTTAATTCTTTTTATCAATTTGTTTTGTGTCATTCTTCTAAGTCAAGTGTGTTTAATTCTTCTTCTAGTTCATCCAAATCTTCGCCAGTAAAAAGATTTTCATCAACAGGAACAGCATCAATGACTCCATTTTCCTGTTCCTCCCCTTCATTGTCCTCTTCCAAATCACTTCTTTCACCATTTTCAGCCCTACCACCGGATGCTTCACTTAATTTGTTTTCTAAAAACAAACAAGAAATCAATAAGGCCTAGAAACAACACTATTCCACTAGAAATTGACAAACTGATACTTCATTTCTATTTTTGCCTTTCCATAAATCTTTCTGAAATTACTCCATGACCTTATGTTTTAAGTAAAAAGCATTGTACCAATGATCTATATTTAATGTAAAAGCTAATTATCATATTCTTGACTGTTGGATATCTCATACATTTGTGAATAAGATTTATCATATACAACTTTGTTTGTTTTGGGGTCATCCCTACTGGTGCTCAGATTCTGTATTCAGGGATCTCTACAGACAGGCACAGGAGATCAGATGTGGTACCAGGGATCGAACCTGGCTCAGCGGCATGCAAGGCAAGTGCCCTACCCACTGTAAATACTGTCACTTCGGCCTTATATATAACTTTGTGCTATGTGAAAAGCAATTAAACGTTAACTATATAGCAATTAAAATTTTGCACAGTTGAATTATCATGTATTTTGACTAAATGGCTAATTATAAAAATGTAATGCTTTTGGTTTTGCAAATAATTAAGAATCAGTGTTGCAAATGAGTGAGAATCTAGAAACATTTTATCTTGTTATCAAATATGATAAAAAGGAACCAAGAACTGACTATACAGCTAGTATTTTTCCTTAACAGGCTATAAATAATTCAGAACATAAAAATACAACTTCACTTATCAAAGAAATTTACATTTACATAGACATTAATAGCTTAATTATTTCAAACATCTCATGACAAAGTCTTGGGTATTATAATCTCTTAATTATTTGCAATTTTATGTATCACTACCAAAGCCCTGATTCTAAAAAGATAAAATATATTTGTAAAACATTTATAAGCATTAATTAAGCAATGAATCTGAAGCAATCTCACCTCAGGAAATTAGGCTAGTTTTTCAAGTTATAGTTTATACTCCCCCCCCACCCCCCATCCCCCCCCCCCCCCGCCCCTGCCTTTGGATGGTGTCCAGGGTTTACTCCTGGCTCTGTGCTCAGGGATCGATTATTCCAGGTGGGAATTTAAACTTGGGTTGACTGTGCAAAGCAAGCACCGTATTAGCTATGCTATTTCACCAACCACACAACTTATATACCCCAGCCAACTTTTGTTTATTCTCTCTTACCTAGATCCAAATTTCTACTTCTAGATCAAAGGATCTATTGGTCTATTGAGAGATTTCTCATTTTCTAAAAACCTTCCCATGAACATACGACTCCCTTAAATAGTTTCTTAATAGTAAGCAATCTGTACTAATTTTTCTTTCTTATTATCATAGCAGTCCTGATTAAAACTGGGATCTATAATATCTAAAACAACTTTTCAAATTTGTTACTAGAGAATATTTGCCACTGACATTCTACCTGATTTTTGGGAAATAATTTTTGTTAACTTTTCCCTTACCTCCTCAGTGCTTTACTTAAGTTTGTCTTTTTTTAAAAATAAAAATAAAACCAAAAACTTCTGAAACATGAAGACAGTGCAATGAGCAGAATGCATTTTATGCTAAGCTCAGATTGGAGTCTTGGAACCTAACAGTCTCTCAGGCATCACTAGGAGCAGTCCTGAAGAGGAATAGCCCTCAAACTCATTGTTCTGGTTCAGCATTCTAGAATGTTCTCATCCTACATATTGTCAAATTCATTTGCATTCAACTATCAAAGCAGATGACTTCCAAGCCTAACTCTTTTCAAGTGTTTACAGAATATCATAGGTACCAGCTTAAGTGGTGGGTCATGATTTCACATAGACTGAATGGGAAAGAGGGTTATGTCACTTTCAATAACCAAAACCCTTCAAGCTCTTAAGTTTCCAAATTTAACCAATCAGCTACAACTCCAAACTTGTTCCTTACTAGTTTCAGTTAACGTCTTCAATGCAGTAACCCTTGACTTTTAAATACCTCCAAATCACAGTTACTAGTTACTAGTAACTGTTATTAGTCTGATAATGTAAGTATCTAAGTTTCCTACTTTTAACTTAGTACCAGTAGGACAAAATCCTAGCTCTTAGATTTACACACCAGCCAGTCAAAATCCTAGCTCTTAGATTTACACACAAATTCACATACTTACCATCTTTTTCTGATATATATGTGCTAAATCTTTCAAGACTTGCTACAGTAATACCCGTCTCATCTACATCTCTTGGTATATACAGGCTTAAATCTATGTCATTTACGTTCACTGAATCATCAACCTGTAAAAACATAAAGTTGTTACTTAGTAAGAACAATTTTTAAAAAATTACTTCCCCCTGCCTTTAACACTTTAATGAGACAAAGTGCTAATGCTAAGTGAAAACAATCAATACTACCAAAAGCAATTTCACTTTTTTTTTTGTTTTTGGGCCACACCCAGTGATGCTCAGGGATTACTCCTGGCTATGTGCTCAGAAATCGCTCCTAGCTTGGGGGACCATATGGGATACCCGCCAGAGATGGAACCCAGGTCGGTCCTGGGTCAGTCGCATGCAAGCCCTTCTGTGCTATTGCTTTGATCCCCAAAAGCAATTTCACTTTTTTTTTTTTTTTTTTGGTTTTTGGGCCACACCCGTTGACGCTCAGGGGTTACTCCTGGCTATGCGCTCAGAAGTTGCTCCTGGCTTGGGGGACCATATGGGACACCGGGGGATCGAACCGCGGTCCGTCCAAGGCTAGCGCAGGCAAGGCAGGCACCTTACCTCTTGCGCCACCGCCCGGCCCCTGCAATTTCACTTTTAAAAAATAATTGCCCCCACCAATAGCAATGCCTTATTTGAAACCGCTTTCTACACATAAAATAATATCTTTGCTTTGCAACTCAACAATCGAAGTTACAATTTTATCATAAAAAGATGCAGAGGCTGGAGCAATTGTATAGTGGGTAGTGTATTTGTTTTGAATATGGTCAACTCCTGTTCAATCCTAGGCATCTCATATGTTCCCTTAAGCGGACAGGGGTAACCAGTGAGCACAGAGTGAGGAGTTAGTCCTGAGCACCTTTGGATATGGCTCCCAAACCAAAACAAACAGAAGATACTAATAGGTCTGGAAAGATTAATACAGGAGGTAAGGTGCTTGCTTTGCATACTGTACACCACAGTGTAAATCTCCAGTACTGCATATGGTCTACTGAGCACCACTAGGAGTGATTCCTTAGCACAGAAAGAGCCAGGAGTAAGCCCTTACCTCTACATGTGGTGCAAACTCTCTTTCCAATGTCTATCACCCAAAATAAAAATACAAAATAAAATTTCTACCTTTACTAAAGTGTGTACAAACAAATGATTCTGTTGTCTCTGGCTCAACACTTTTTAGTGTTGCTATCCCATGACTTTTCTAGTATAAAATAATCCTCCCCTACCTCCTACTATTTTCTTCTTTTTTGCAGTGAATATATACAGTATTTACTTGACTATGCCCTAAGTTCTGTTGAAAATTCATGTGTATTTATGCATTTAATGCTCGCAATCACCTTGAGATGTAGAGACTACTAATGCCCATATTACAGATGAAGGTGGAAGGCTACAAGGCACATAATTTTCCAAGATAAAGCCCAGACCTAAACTGACAGCTGGAGGTGGTTTTCTTTTTCTTTTCTTTTTGGTTTTGGTTTTCTTTTTTGGGTCACACCCAGCAGCGCTCAGAAATCGCTCCTGGCATACTTGGGGGATCATATGGGATGCTGGGATTCGAACCAATTACCTTCTGCATGAAAGGCGAACACCTTACCTCCATGCTATCTCTCCGGTACCAGGAGGTGGCTTTCTTTTCTTTTCTTTTTTCTTTTCTTTTCTTTTCTTTTCTCTTTTGGTTTTTGGGCCACACCCGGAGGTGCTCAGGGGTTACTCCTGGCTGTCTATCAGAAATAGCTCCTGGCAGGCACAGGGGTCCATATGGGACACCAGGATTCGAACCAACCACCTTAGGTCCTGGATCGGCTCCTTGCAAGGCAAACACCATTGTGCTATCTCTCCAGGCCCGGAGGTGGTTTTCTTAACTACGCTGCTTCTACAATCATTCTCTATTGATGCTTTCAACCAACACAAGATGAGCCAAAGATTCCTCTTACCTCATCACCACCGGTTCCCTGGGTATAGCGGGTATCATCTGCTTCCTCATCATCATCATCAACCAGTTCAGGACGAAATTCAAATACTTCACGACCACTGATCTATTTAGATATATAAATGAAACTACTAAAGACAAAATTCCCATTTCTAGGTCAATGGTTTTAGACCTACATCTGATTAAACAAAGGTAACATTTGACATGACACAAATTAATTTTTTATTTAAAGTATTGTGATTTATAAAATTATTCAGTTGAGTTTTAGACATACAATGTTTCAGGACCAATCGATTCCACTACCAATGCCAATCCATCAATGTTCCCAGAGTTCATCTCATAACTTCCCACTCACAGCACGACAGATTATTAAATGAAAAAATTATTAATAAAAGCTTGCAACATACCACTAGTGCTTTTCCTGCTTTGAAGTCTGCTTTCCTTCTCTCCATATCTTGCTCAAGTTTATCAATTTTTTCTTGTCTTTTCCTTTTTTTCCACGCAAGGAAAGATTCTAGAGTGATTTTAGTAACATTTGGTCCTAGGGCAGAACGCTGAAAAGATAAAAAGTTTTCTCCAAAAGTTACCCATAGTAGTAACCTTCAATTGACTCTTAATACAATTAATTTCCTGCTTTGTCTATTGTATCATAAACTGGCTTTCATTTTATATGGTCAAAATTATCTTTACTAAGTCAATTGATAAATATGAAAAGCACCATAGTGACATCCAAGATTCATTTTGACACTACAAAGAGATCAGAAACAGATTCAAGGTTAAATTAAACAACAAATATAAAAAAAGATCAAACAAACCACTGAAGTGCTACTTGGAGCTAAAAATCAAGTCACGGAAAAATAATGTTACTGAACACTGGGCATTTAGTACTAAATGGTATATATACTTTTTTGTTTGTTTGTTTGTTTGTTTTTGGCCACATCCAGCGGTGCTCAGGGGTTACTCCTGGCTGTCTGCTCAGAAATAGCTCCTGGCAGGCACGGGGGACCATATGGGACACCAGGATTCGAACCAACCACCTTTGGTCCTGGATGGATCGGCTGCTTGCAGGGCAAACACCGCTATGCTATCTCTCCGAGCCCGTATATGTACTTTTTAACATTGAATCCACAAATAAGCAAAGATAGTCACAGGCAATTTACTAAAGGTTAAGAATTAACATGTTAGAACTAGGACACAAACAAGTCTATCTAAAACCATTTCTGTAATAGTATATTTTACTTCCTGGGTGAACACCAAGAAATATGTCTATTATAGAACAAGTGAATAAAGAATTTTAGCATTAAGATGTGATTATCCAAGATAATGCAAAAAAGATAGTGCTAAATATGTGGTGGTAAATCTAGCATTTCTGATAATCTCATCATTTTTGTTACTCCCAGAGGCTGTGTCTTTTACTCAATCTTCCCATTAATGTACAGAATAAAATTTTTGTTAGGCTACAGAGATTAGCTGAAGATTTATTTAGTTTAATAAGATTAATTTATCAGCAAGCACAGTTAAGTGTGTGTGTGTGTGTGTGTGTGTGTGTGTGTGTGTGTGTGTGTGTGTGTTCACTCCTGGTGGTTAGGGACTTGACCTAGGGCTTCTAAAATGAAAAGTATATGTTCAGCCAACTAAGCTATCTGTGGACAGGACATCCATCTTTGGAAATTGTGTGTCTGTGTGTGTGTGTGTGTGTGTGTGTGTGTGTAAAATAAAAAGTATGTGCTCAGCCAACTAAGCTATCTGTGGACAGGAAGTCCATCTTTGGAAATAATTTGATAAATCAGTGGCTGGTGCTTCAAAAATTGTTTCGTAATCCTAAATTTAGCTCTATCTGACTTTATTTATTATGGCCTCTATATTTTCTATACATACAAGAATTTAAAAAAAAGTTAATGTGACTCTGTGTAAGGTCATAACTTTTCTTTAGGGGCCAGAGAGGTAGTACAACAGGTAAGTCATTTGCCTTGGAGACAATCTACCTGGGTTTGATCCCTGGCATCCTACTTGGTCCTCCAAGTCTGCCAAGGATTAACTGCAGAGCACTGTTGGGTGAGCCCCAAAACCAAAACAAACTTTTATTTAATAAATGTCATCAAAGTAAAATTTATCAAAGTAAAATAAATTAAGACTGTTAACATACTAATAACAGTAGTATGCTACTGCCCCCAAGTGGCAAATATTAAAATGTAACAACAAATACTGCTTTAGATATTTTTAATTTTTCTCATAGTACTCAATATAAATGTGCACAAAAATATTTACTAAAAAAGTGAAAGTATGATAATACATTGCTGCATTAAGTAAAAAATATCAACTTAAAAAGAGACAAATTTATAAAACAAAACCAAAGAGGAATTCTAGAATAACAAAGCATATGAATTACAACTTAAAATGGAGCCTGGAAAGATAGTACAAGGGAAGGGCATTTGCTTTGCATGTGGGACCTGAGGTGGATCCCCAGCATCCCTCAAGGTCCTTCAAGCATCACCAGGAATAATTCCTAGAGCTAGGAGTAATTCCTAAACTCCCCCAAAACAAAGCAAAATAAAAAATTCACTAAAAAAACTTAGTATCAGATTTGAACATGTAGGAGAAAGAAATAGTTGATTATAAGAGAAGTAGACTGCAAGATAAACAGGCAAAAAATAAAAAAAAACAACATTCAAGAAACATGGGCAACATTAATAATCCTAACATTCTCATAGATAGAAACTATAGAGAACAAAGGGGAGAAATAAAATGAAATAAAAATGATAAGTTAGCTGAAAAAAGTTAACTTAGTTTTAGAAGTATTTCTAAAAAGCTCAATGAACTCTAGAAAACACAAAGACCAAAAATGAATAAATTACAGTAAAATGCTGAAAACTGAATATGGAGAAATCTTAAAATCAGCAAGAGAAAAAATCATTTTGTGAAGGCTTCAGACACCAAGTGCCACAACTATGGCTCAGAATAAATACAAAAATCTCGGATATAATCTAGAATATATTCTTGGAGCTGGAGAGATATAACACAGTGGTATGGTGTTTGCCTTGCATGCAGCCAATCCAGGACAGATGGTAGTTTGAATCCCGGCATCCCATATGGTCCCTGTGCCTGCCAGGATCAATTTCAGAGCACAGAGCCAGGAGTAGCCGCCGCCTGCTGGTTGTGACTCAAAAATCCACACCCCCTAAAAAAGAATATATTCTAGAATAAACCTAGAATAAAATACCTAGTTATGAGTAATAATGTTGAAATAGGAGTGAGGTAGGAGGGTGACTTCCAGATTTTCATATGCTTTATCAAATTACTGCAGAAAAAAAAATCTCCATTGATTAAAAGTAAAAGAGAGGAAGGAGGAAATAGGTTAAACAAAATTCAACTTTCTTACTATAGAAGTTGTATATATTAAAAGGACATAGAGGAAAATAACAATGTTTCACCAAGAAATCCTATTTTGAAGTACATTTCAAGTTTCAATGTCTGCATGATCCGAATTAATAAAAGTAAATACAAGTGAAGGGTGCTGATTATTGTTACTGAGCCAACTGCCATCTTTGCTTTTTTGCTGATTTGAAAGGAGACTGTTTTCCTTTAAGAAGCTGTATAGCTGACAACTTTAAGCATTTTTATTTTACAATAGAAAAGATACTGTTAGTTACCTCTCTTTCAATTAGATCTTCTAATGAAATTTCATCTTCTTTTTCTTCTTTCTTTTTATCTTTTTTTAATACAAATCCAGGAGGAAGTGCATGACGATACATGCAATTATCACCCCCTCCTGGGCACACCCAAAACCAGCCATATTTGTTATTTTCAATAGCTTCAAGGAAATGCTTGCAAACCTACAGAAATAACATTATGAATAGGTGTTCAATCTAAGGCAAACAGAGAATAAATGGATATTCTGATTCATATAGCGGGCAATAGTTATTATGTACAAAAAAAGATGCATGACCTTAAAATATCTATTATAATGAAAAATTCTGTTTAAAGATCATTTGTAAAAAATTTCTATTTTTGATGCTGTTCTTATTTTTTAACTATATAAAAGGTCTCAATTTAGTTTTTGTAAAAGCAATAGAAAAGTATGATTAAGTGATAAAATATAAATATACATGGTTATAAATTAAGAGCAATGTTTTTAGTCTAATAACATGTAATAGTGATATGAATACTATTTTAATGACCTAAAATTACAGTAAATTCTTAGAGAGACAGAAAATAAAGATACTAAAAAACCCACAAAGGTAACCCTTTAAAATAGAAATGTGTCCAATATGCAACTATACCGAAGCTTTGGAGTAATTTTTTTAACAAAAAAAAAAAAAAAAAAAAAGCAAATTAATACTGTTGTTTTCCCTGAAAAAGGCACAACAAATTTCTTTTTATGTTTATGACATCAGGGATTAAACTCAGGGTCTCATACATGTGTGGCATATGCTGATACTAAGTCACATCCCCAAACAGATATATGTGAAACTAAGTATTTCAAGTGTTTCCAGTAGAGTGGTATCTATAAAAGCACACACGCAAATGCAGATCCTGAAAAATAAGGTAGATTCTGGAATGGTAGGAGTCCCTGACTTCTACAAAACGCCTACAAAGAGAAATAACTACATTTTGAACTATCCTAATAATGAGAATGTACGAGGGAAATAGAAAGCCTGTCTAGAGTACAGGCAGGGGTTGGGTGGGGAGGAGGGAGATTTGGGACATTGGTGACGGGAACGTTGCACTGGTGATGGTAGTGTTCTTTACATGACTGAAACCCAAACACAATCATGTAGGTAATCAAGGTGTTTAAATAAAATATTAAAAAAACCCACCAAAATATATAACAATAATTCAATTAAAATCATTAAAAACTTTTCACTACTATAAAATAGTAAGCTATTTAAATTGGTTATTTTTTTTACTCCTCATTCTGTGTAAAAATCAAGGGTAGAATTCTAAATCTAAATATAATACCATTTAACTGTATTTGAAAAATATCACTTTAAAAAAAGGTCATGTTAAAGACGTTAGTCTCATAGTTTTCAAGGATCATTTCTAATTAAGACATTAATTGTATATTAAACACTTACAAATTCCCAAAACAAAGCTTTACACACCTTATCTTTACGGAAAGATATAGTAATATATGAGCATAGTTTAGTAAGAACAGCAGCAAATACCTGCTGCCCGATTCTCCCTAATTATCAATACCACAGCAACTCAAGTCAAGAAAAGGACATACTATTTGAGTTTTTGGTTTTTTCTTTTCCGCCTCACCGTGCTTCTTGTTCACTACTTCTTCCAGTTTTTTCTCATCCCAATTATCCATTGTATCTAAACAAAAAAATAATATTTCTTATGTTTATTAAGACTAAAATATTTCAACAAACCAATCACATAGGCATATTTTTTTAAATACCTTTCTCAAGTTCTTCATCTCTTGCATCAATGTAAACACTTCGCTTTTCACACTTTCTCTCCAGAGTCAAGTCATGAGAGAACTTACACTTATCTCCTTTAGTACACTGTCCTTGTTTAAAGAATGCACATACCACAGACTTGGGATCCGCACCTAGGTTAAATGTCATACAATTTTTGTATTACAATCTACCATACACCAAGATTCATTTCATATCTATTGAGATATAATTACCTTTGTTAACTTCATTCTTTGATTTTAGAAAACTACTACTAGATGTGATTCCTAAACTATTTAAGTTTCGGGGGTAACATTGTATATCGAGTTTTGTTTATTCTTACATTAAAAAGCTGGAGATGGGAAACCAAATATAAATATTGGATATTCTAGTCACCTGTTTAGCTTAAGTTAATGAGACATGAGGCAAAGAGAAATACTAGGCATATTGCCAAGAGTCTAGCACATCCTTAGGTCTATCTCAGCTACCACCAAAGATTAGATATTATAAATGAACAAGCAGACACACCAAATCTCAACCTTTCCTGTAAGTAATAAGCTAATAGTGTTATAGTAGTACAAATATAGAGTTGGCATAAGAGGAACCAAAAGAAAGACAATGGTAATTACCTTGACAAAAAGAAAATGACTTCAATAATAGTTATAATGGGTTTATAATCTCAAAAAACATAACAAAGAGTTTTATAAATTGCATCTGGAAAAGACAACACTTATACAAGTCAAAGTTTACCTTTACTTATTTTTTGAGCAGCAACTACTGGTTTAAATAGTTCATTTAGTTCTTGTAATTCTTTCTTTTTATCATCTTTCTTTAATTTTTTCTCGGCTTCACTTTGTGCTACCTATAACATTCCCAGATATAACATGTAAATTTGATTTATAGTAAAATTGCTTAAACTATATATATAAACAATGTATTTATAACATCACAAATATAGCAAAGAAATGTCTTTGATTTGTGCACAAACACCCCTATACCCCTTAAATCAACATCAATTTACAATGGTCTCTCAGTATACATATACTGTCATTAAACTAGTAAAAAAAGAAACTTCCAATCTCGTAAACATTTAAGATGAAAACATAAATATACTAACTCAGACTTTTTTGTTTACTAGGTAACACTAACATGGACATGGGTCTCATAAACTGTATATCTTGAACTGTTCTGCTTTGACAGGACAGCCGCTTATTTCTACTGACAAACATGCTATCAGGTACCTCATATTTACAAATAAAAGTTCAGGAATATAGTAAGTTATGAAAATATAGTATTGGGCTTGGAGATATTACAGTAAAGGGGTAAGGCACTTGCCTTATATTTTGTGGATGCTTGGTCCAAAAACTGAATAGAGGGCTAAATTTTTAAGAATAAACTGTTACTGAATTAAAAAATTTCAAATTCACAGTTAATGTCTAAGAATAAGCAGAGAAATAAAGGAGAGAAGTATCTTTGGAGGGAAGTATTACTGCACTAGCTAAAAAGACTGCTATAAGGCATTAGTTACTGTAAAACAGCATGCAGCCATAAAAATAACTGAGCTGTATCAAGATGGCTTGGAGAAATGTCTGAGTTTTAGGTTGAGAGTTTGAGAGTATGGTTCAATTTTAAAATACTATATAATAACATATTATTTGTTAACAGATGCTGTATAACACCCAAGTGAAAAAGTTACCTGACGAGGATTTTGTTGACCAAACTTAACCTGATGAGTGACAGCCTTGATAAACTTCTGTTGCTTTGCTCCTTTCTTATTCTTTAAACCAAAAGTTTTGTCCTGAATGAGAAAGAACATAAAAATATCTTAAATATATACACAACAATGTACATGCAGTCTGGTAGAAAAGGATCGTTTAGGAAGCTGGAGTGGTGTCACAAGCGATAGGGCGTTTGCCTTGCTCGCACTAACCTAAGACAACTGTGGTTCGATCCTGGCGTTCCATATGGTCCCACAAGAGCATAGCCAGAGTAACCCCTGAGCATCAATGGGTGTGCCCCACCCCCCAAAAAAAAAGAGAAAAGAAAAAAGAAAAGGATCACCTAACTGGGAGTGCAGTTCATCTGGTTATAAGAAAAGAGGTTTATTTTCAAGTTCGCATTTTTACAATCCATCTTACCTCCTTTGTAAATTAAGCTTAAAGCATCATGATTTCCTTTCCTTCTCTCTTTTATTTGTTGGAATAAATATTTGGCTGAAGGGTAGAAAAACAGCACTTAAATGTACACTGTTTTTTTTTTTTTTTGGTTTTTGGGCCACACCCGGTGACGCTCAGGGGTTACTCCTGGTTATGCGCTCAGAAGTCGCTCCTGGCTTGGGGGACCATATGGGACACCGGGGGATCGAACCGCGGTCCATCCAAGGCTAGCGAAGGCAAGGCAGGCACCTTACCTCTAGAGCCACCGCCCGGCCAAATGTACACTTCTAACCACTTACTTTTCTTTTTCTTTTTTTGTGGTTTTTAGGTCACACCCAGTGATGCTCAGGGGTTACTCCTGGCTATGTGCTCAGAAATCATTCCTGGCTCGGGGTGCCATATGGGATGCCTGGGGATCAAATCACGGTCCATCCTAGGCTAGGGCGGGCAAGGCAGATGCCTTACTGCTTGCACTACCGCTCTGGCCCACCACTTGCTTTTTCTATTAGCTACTGTGTATTGCACTGTTAAGACTTTTCCAGAATTCTGTGAAGAAAAAAATATCTACTTCGTTTTGAATTCTGTATTGAACTTTTGATGGGTGTTTTTTTGTTGTTTTTTTGTTTTTTTTGGTTTTTGGGCCACACCCGGTGACGCTCAGAGGTTACTCCTGGCTATGCACTCAGAAGTCGCTCCTGGCTTGGGGGACCATATGGGACACCGGGGGATCGAACCACGGTCCGTCCAAGGCTAGCGCGCAGGTAAGGCAGGCACCTTACCTCCAGCGCCACCGCCCGGCCCTTGATGGGTGTTTTTTCAAATTTTTTTTTTTGGTTTTTGGGTCATACCCGGCAGTGCTCCTGGCTCTATGCTCAGAAATCGCTCCTAGCAGGCTCGGGGGACCATATGGAATGCCGGGATTCGAACCACCATTCTTCTACATGAAAGGCAAACACCTTTCCTCCATGCCATCTCTCCGGCCCATTTTTACAGAAAAGAATTTAACACAATTCCATTTGAAGAAAAGAGGAACAAAGGTAATGTGATATAGGAGAGATGATTATGGTGCAGCCACCAGGTGTGAAATGTCCTATATTTTGTTTTAAAGACCAAAAAATCTCTAGTGGGGTGGAAGAGAACCCTAGATTAAAGTTTAGGACCTAGATTAAAGTCTAGTAGCTACCTTATCAGTGAGGTTTCTTGCCTGGTGTGTGCCTGAGCCAGATTAGATTCCCGACATATGGTCCACTCAACTTTGCCATATCCCTACCTGCTCCCCCAGCATATATGGGTGCAGCTCTAGAGGCCCTGACCACTACTATATCTGGCTTTGACAGTTGCCAGCACCATAGGAATGGACTGAGTATCCTAGGCACCGCACTGCAGGTCTCAAGAAGTATTGCACATCCCAAAATATAAACCAAGGTCATATACAACAGCATCTATATAAGCTCAATACAGAAGAGTAAAAGCGAGTTCCAGTCTGAGCAAGGAAAATAATCCAAGTGCTCTATAGTACATGCCTTGCATATTTAAGACAGTGGGCCCAATTCCCCAGCATTGCGTTGCACCCCACTTCAGTACAATGGGAGCAATTTAGGAGTATGAGTTGACACCAGACCATTGAAATCCCAAATTACCATTTTTGCTTGTTTCCACAACCCCTTCAGGGCCTATTCCTTCCTTTGCACTCAGGGAACCTTATGTAATGACAGGGATTAAATCCTGGTCGGCCAGGTACAAGGCAAGCATCCTACTAGCTGTACTATCACTTTGGCCCCTACATCTCTATTTGTCGGGAAACTTTAATTCTAACCCCTTTATCTTGTGTTTACATAGTGGGAACATGCACAGTGATTAGTGGTAAAGACTGATGAGCCAGACTCCCTGGGTTGGAATCCTAAATCAGTTTCCTATGTTAATGATAGTAATCCTGGAAAAGTTATTTATTTTCAAAACTTTATTTAAACACATGGTATGCAAAGTTGTTCATAAGTTGATTTGGGCATTCAATGTTCCAACACCAATCCCCACCACCAGTGTGACTTTGTTTTCACTATTGTCCCCAGCTTCCTACCTGTCCCACCCCAGGCTGTCCCTTGAAACAGACATAAAACAATTTATATTACTTGTTATTATAAAATGGCTGAAAAATGATCAAAACATTCTTCAGTTAAAGAAAATTTGCAGAAACCATTGTATCTCACAATTGTGTCATGAGAGTCAGTGTTTGAGAATGTACTGAGCTGTCTGAGCCTTCTGTTTTTGTTCCTGTTTACTGAGGTTAGGCAGGATATATACATATATATCTCCCCCATATTGGGCTGTCAGTATTGTGGAAATCAGAGGTATATGGCCGCATGCTCCAGGGCTCTAGAATTTGTAGAATTGGGAAAATCCTCAGTCTGGTCCAGAGTTTTCAGCCCCAAGACTGGTGTACCCGTGAGCTGCATTGGTCAAGTTTTTTTTATCTTGTCCTATTTATACAAGTTATTTAACCGATATGAATATTTCCTTAACTGTAAAAATGTAATTACTATCACTTAATACTAAATTAAAGTAGCTATGTTATTTGTAAATGGTATTTTAAATACTTTAATGCCACTACCACTAGTTTTAATTTGGGATATTTATTATTTTTTTTTTTTTTTTGGATTTTGGATCACACTTGGCAGTGCTCAGGGGTTCCTCCTGGCTCTACACTTAGAAATCGCTCCTGACAGGCTTGGGGGACCATATGGGATGCTGGGATTTGAACCACCGTCCTTCTGCATGCAAGGCAAACGCCTTACTCCATGCTATCTTTTCGGCCCCAGATTTGGGATATTTATTAACCTTGCTTTGGAAACTGGAGACATGAAGACAGGTTACAATGAACCCCAAATAATGGCTAAAACGAAACCAGAAATTTTAGTTTCTCATCAGACCTTACAAAAAAAGATCCCCCCAAATTAGATCAAAATGAAGAGTTGTGCTACAGACTTGGGAAGCTGAATACAAAGGAGTTTAGAAAATCGCCAGTAATTCTGGGAAAAGAATGACAGAGCTTCAGATCGCCCTAGTATACTAAAAGAACACCAGATTTTTTTTTCTCAAAATTCACCCTTTCTAGGCTAGGGTGATGGCTCAAAGGGCTGAATACATACTTAACATGCAGCTTGAATATGATTCTTGGCACAGCAAGGAACAAACAACTCAAGTACACCCAAGCCCTGTCTTGTATGGCCCCAACCCCATTCTCTTTGCACTCATAACCCCCATCCCTTAGGCAAAATACTGCTATAATATAGTAGCCTTCACTTTTTAAATGCCCAAGAAAGGGGATGGAAGGACAGGTTAATAGAAATAGAACTCCAAGATAATATGTCTTTATTATCTATGCAAAAGGATCTTCTGCAATTGGTTAATCTAGCATCAAGTAACCAACTGCTAAGATTTTCCCTTGAATCCATTTCTCCTCCATCCCTGACTCACCTAGATGCTACCTTTAAGTCTGTAGTTCTGTTTCTTTGATTCATTGTCAGCTATATATTTAAAATGATATTTCACCCTTTCTATAATGAAATTTATTTCTCAAAGCCAACTTTGTTTTGTTAAATTTTTAACTCTAAGAAAGACAAAAGTATGTGATATATTTTTTGGGGGGCCATACCTGGTGATGCTCAGAGGTTACTTCTGGCTATGCGCTCAGAAATCACTCCTGGCTTGGGGGACATATAAGGCACCAGGGGATCAAACCAAGTCCGTCCTGGGGCAGCCTCATGCAAGGCGAATGCCCTACTACTGTGCCACTGCTCCAGCCCAGTATATGCCATTGTTGATAACTTACATTTGACATATTCATTTCAGAATGGTATTTTTGTTTTTGTTTTTGGGCCACATCCTGTAACGCTCAGGGTTTACTCCTGGCTATGCGCTCAGAAGTTGCTCCTGGTTTGGGGGACCATATGGGACGCTGGGGGATGGAACCGTGGTCTGACCAAGGCTAGCGCAGGCAAGGCAGGCACCTTATCTCTAGCGCCACCACCCGGCCCTAGAATGGTATTATTTACTGAAAAAACATTAATGAAATTTGGGGGAGTTTAAAGAGGGAAAGAAAATACAGAAAATATGATTCAATATGATTATTTCAAGTTAGAACTTTTTTTGTTTTTGGACCACTTCTGGCGGTGCTCTGGCAGGCTCAGGGGACCATATGGGATGCCGGGGACCGAACCTGGGTCCATCCCGGGTCAGTTTTGTGCAAGGCAAACGCCCTACTGCTGTGCTATCACTTCGGCCCCCAGTAGTCATTTTTAATTCCCTTTCCCGAGAGTTCTTAAAAGCTCCTTGTTGCTTTGCAGTAGTTCCTATGGTGGTAGCAATGGAAGTAGAGGTACAGGAATGGGGACAGGAGATAAGGCAACCAAGTATCACTATTTTAAAGTTCTAAAGCTTATTTAGTTATTGTTACAGTGGTCCTCAAACTATGGCCTGCGGGCCACATATTGTATTTGTATCTGTTTTGTTTCTTCATTGCAAAATAAGATATATGCAGTGTGCATAAGAGTTCACTCATGAGCAGCCGATCCAGGACCAAAGGTGGTTGGTTCGAATCCCGGTGTCCCGTATGGTCCCCCGTGCCTGCCAGGAGCTATTTCTGAGCAGACAGCCAGGAGTAACCCCTGAGCAATGCCGGGTGTGGCCCAAAAACCAAAAACAAAACAAAAAAAAAACAACAAAAAAACAGTTCACTCATAAATTTTGTTTTTACTGTAGTCAGACCCTCCAATGGACTGAGGGACAGGATCCCTGCTTTAAAATAAAAACAAACTATTGGGACTTAGGTAGTTATAATACTGTGTCTATTGTTTAGGAGTACAAAATTGTTGCACCTAGCTTTTTAATTGTGAGTTAGAATATCTTTTGTCAAACAATTCAGCTGTCTCATTATTTTGCACTTTTCTTTGGAGAAGACATCAATGACTTTTCAAGTCTTCATGATTCAAATAATTTTTTTTATATTGGGGGCTAGAGCGATAGCACTGTGGTAAGGTGTTTGCCTTACATGCAGCCAACACAGGCCAGACCCTGTTTCGAACCCCGGTATCCCATATGATTCCAAGCCTGCTAGAAGCAACTTCTGAGCGCGAGTCAGGAGTAACCCCTGAGTGTCACCGGGTGTGACCCTCCCCCAAATAATTCTATTGGAATCTTGGCACAATGGAGGGAAGGTTAGGACAGGACAGTGGGAAGTGGAACTAGAACTGAAGGCTAGAAGGAGGTAAAGTGATATGCATGATACCCTTTTAGTAACAGTATTGCAAACCAATCCCTAAAAGAAAAAAATTGTCCTGAAACTCAATCATAAATGACTTCGTTATTCACCTTGATTTAATAAATAAAAAAAGAACCAGGATGTATGCATACTGCTATTCATCACAGTACTCACTATAATAGCTAAATTTTTTAATCAACTTAGATGCCCAATAACAGACGAGTGGATCTTGAAGATGTGGTACATGTGTACAATGGGATACTACATAGCTATAAGGAGTAATGCAACCATGCAATTTGCTGCAACATGGATGGAGCTGAAAGATACTGTGTTAAACGAAGTAAGCCAGAAGGATTAATACAGAATGTTATCACTTATGGTGGTATTTAATTAACTGCATGAAAAAATCCAATGGTTTAAATAAGAGTTGTCTTGAACACTCTTGGCCCCAGAGTATAGCGAGGAGAAGAAAAGAAACTGAGTGGAGGAGGAGAAACAAAGATGAAAGAATGGGGCCAGGGGCCAAGAGGTCTAAGGTGCACTGGAGGCGTTAAAGACAGAATTATCCAAGTCAAAGTCAACAACAATGGAATCATGAGATCCAAACTTGTGTTGAATGTGTGTTTGGATCAGGTTTTCTGGGACTGCAAAACATAAAGGAAAAAAGAAACGAATACAATAAGCCTGTTACAGTGGGAAAGGAATCAATGCTCCTATCAGTTTCAGTTGATACACTAAAAATAACTCACACACAATTCCTTCCAACAAGAATGCCAGTTCTACCAACCAAAACCAAAACAAATAAGCAGCGATGAAAGCAAGTCCCAGGGGAAAAAAAAGCCATTCCTAAAACATCCCGCCCCCGAATATCACTGAAATATGACAGCAGACACGAGCACGAGGGGGTCACAAGCCTGATGTCTGACTATGCTGCTCCCTTTAAGGGGGAGACATGCCGGAGGAGGGGGCGGTTCAACTAGCACCACTGTGCAAAAAAGAACTGTCATACAGCAGTTAGTTACAGCTTCTTACATTAGAACTTTCAAATGACTTTTGGATTCTGGGCCACACACCCGGCTTCAAGTGAGTTAAGTAATGGCTCTGAGCTCAGGCAGGGATCACTCCTGGTGAAGATCGAGGGGAACCCTATGGGGTGCTTGCTGGAGATGGGATCCTGGTGCAAGGCAACCGTCCCACCCTATCTGCTGTACTACGGCTCTAAAAGAACTTTAAAAAAAAAATCTGGAGGCTGGAGAGATAGCATGGAGGTAAGGCGTTAGGCTTGCATGCGGAAGGGCGGAGGTTCGAATCCCGGCATCCCATATGGTCTCTCGAGCCTGCCAGGAGTGATTTCTGGAGTAACCCCTGAGTGCTGCTGGGTGTGACCCAAAACCCCCCCTTCCCCCCCAAAAAATCAACCAGAGGATCAAGCAGCAGAGACCGAATGGGTTTTTCCCCCAGGCTGTCAAAGAAGCGTGTGTACTATAGAGACGACACCTCCAAAAATCTCCTTCCCAAACGCCCCCAATCAATCTCCAGGCGGGCAGGTGAATGAGGGTATGCGTCAAAAAAGGAAACCAGCGCACCCCAGCAAGGGTCCGATTCCAGGGGGGTGAGTTTGTTTCCCTGCGAGCAAAACAAACAAACAAACAAAAAAACTCAGGGAAAGCTTCCCCTGAGGACCGCCCATAGGTGGTGGCCGAGATGGGGAACAGCGGCCGACCCCAGGAAGCGATCGACCACCCCCAGGCTTCATTTTGTTCCGCCATCACCTCCCCAAGAGTCCCAGGCAGCTCATGCATGGGGGGGGGGGGAAGAGAAGAGAAGACGGCGGGGTTCTCCTCCTCCTCCTCCTCCTCCTCCTCCTGCAAGAACGTCGAGACTCGCGTCCCTCGGCCACGCGGCCGGGGAAGGAAGCCGCATCCTGCAGCCCAGACCCCGGGTGGGGGCGACGAGCGACTCGACTCCTTCCGGGCGGGGCCGAGCGACCCGTGTCCCGGCCGGGGCGGAGCGGAGCGGAGCAGAGCGGCCGGTCCGGGCCGTGGGGCGCCCGCGTCACAATGGCGAGAGGAGACGAGGCGAGAGGCGGCGGCCGTGACTTGCGAAGCAGCAGGCAGGCTGGGTCCAGGAAGGCGCTGCCTAAAGAGAAATGCAAAGCGGGGGCCGGGGCCGCGGCTACTCACTTCGATGATCTTCTCCTTCTTCTTCTGCTCCGCCTTTTTGCTGCCCCCGGCCTGCGCCTGCTTCTTGGGGGGCATGGCGGAGACCCCGGAGGACGCCGCCGCCGCCGCCGGCCAGACTGGGTGCGGGGGAGGCAGCGGCTGGACACCGTCGTCTAGAGAAGGGAAGCCGGCCCCGCCGGAGGAAGGGGAGGTGCAGGTGGGCGAAGACGCGGACTGTCGTCTCGCGCGAGGACGGCCGCCGGCCGGGGGAAAATAGCAGCCGCTCCGCTCACTCGCCGCGCGAACGCGAACGCGGCTTTTGCGACAGGTCGCGGCCGCGCGGCATTGTGGGCCGTGTGGCGCGGCCGCCGGAAGTGGCACTGCGCGTGCGCGCGAGGCTTTCCCCCGCCACCCCTACTTCCGCCCCGTCTCTAAGGGGCGGGGAAAGAGACGTGGGAAAGGGGGCGGAGCGTCACCGTGCGGCCGCCTCATAGGCCCAGGCCAGGCTCGAGGATGAGACACTTTTCCTCCACCTACTTCTGGGCTGAATGCGCGACTCCCTCAAAGAAGGGTTAGCTGGACTCCTGAGGACCTCTGGGTTCTCTGGCACCTTTCCGGGTCTCAGCTGGCTGTGCAGTGCATCTCGTTCCTGCAAAATTCTGAAGACCGAAGAGCAGGAGAAGCGACCTGGATGACCTCCCAAAGAAGACTGGGAGCCTCCAGTGTTATCTAGCCTTATTTTTTTGTCATTTAAAATTTTTGTTTTATTAAACACAATGATTTAAAAAGTTGTTGACAATACAGTTGCATCAGGTATTAAATGTTCAAACACCAATCCCACCACCAGTGTGACTTTCCCTCCACCATTGTCTCCAGTTTCCCACACCCTCCCTCAAGCCTGCCCTCTTGACAAGTCAGAATAATTTACTTAATATGCTTGTTACAATCAAATAGTTATGGCATTATTTAAAAAAACTTCACTAAAGCAAAATTTGTGAACATTTTCTTAGCCCACAACAGGGTCATTAAGACCTTGAAGGTTTACTATCACGTAGTTGCTATTGAGCATTCTGTATTCGTGGTTTTGCTTGTTAAACTTAGGTGAGTTCATACGTGGCTTCTATGATAATTGCAGATCTAATTTGATGCTTTCTTACTTGGATGTCAGTATTGAAAAATTAGAAGGTGCTGCTCCAGGAATTCTCGGATTTGTGGAGTTGGATTGTTGGCAGATATTTGGCTGCTGTGGGTTATAGGTGTGGCTGCCTAAAGTGTGAAGGGTGATAGTGGAAGGGGAACACTTGCCCTGACTACGAGAAGACCCCAAGGTTTTCAGGCAGCCCCCAAACTGGCACATCTGGAATTTTTTTCCAAGCATCTTTGCAAAGATCAGTGGCAAAGCAGTGAGGTTAGATCATTGGCATGACTGATTTGGGTGTGTGTGCAGCTGGAGAGGCCCCTGCCCTGTGGGGGACTTGCCCCACACCCCAGGCACCCCACAACTATCACTGCAAGATTGGTGTACCCATGAAGTTTTAATGACTTGGCTTGCCTTTCTTTCAGGAGTAAAATGAGTCTCTGGAGCTGGCCAATGAGCCACATTTTAATGGTCCCAAAATTATATTTGGGAGTTCACAGAGATAATACAGGGGGTTCCAACCTAGGTTTTGACCCAAGGGCTTTCCATCCACTGGCCCTAATAGGGGCTTTGCTAGTATTAATCCCTGAGTTTAGAGCAAGGAGTAACTCCTGGCATCTGGCCCAAGCAATAGCAGCAGCAGCAACAACAGCAAAAACAACAACAAAATTATAATTTTGTATTTTCTTTTCCTTTTCCTTTATTTTTTGCTTTCTGAACCACACCCGCTGACACTTAGGGGTTACTCCTGGCTATGTGCTCAGAAATTGCTCCTGGCTTGGGGGACCATATCTGATGCTGGGTTATCGAACCATGGTCAGTCCTAGGCTAGCATGGGCAAGGCAGATGCCCTACCGCTTGGACCACCACTCTAGCCCCATGAGCCCTTTAATTTTTGAAAAATTTTATTAGAGATCATCCTAGGGCAACTGGTAATGAGATAACAGAAGAAGCCCCATCCTCTGAACTATAAATATATATTTAACTTCTTCTGAGCTTTGCTTTTGTTTTAGCTCAGAAGGTGTTCCCTAAAAGATAAGAAATTCTCCCTACCTGAAGTGGCAAATGTACTTTCTAAATATAATATTTACTTGAATCCTTCCTTCCTCTCTAGTCATTATTTTATAGATAATCAATAAATATGTCTACATCAATGAAAAGTTTTCTGAAGTACTTGCTTGTGGTGCCTCATAGTATATGGAAGCAAGGTTGGGAAATCTATACTTTCTAATCTTTTGTAATTAATTCGAACTAAATTTATACAAAACAGTTTAAAGAAATAGTTCAGAGATTACAAATATCAGTGACCCAGAAAGCAGTAACATATACTTGGGTGCCAGAATAAATAAAATAAGTTAGGAATTAATGGTAACAGGATCCCACCTCAGGTAAATGAACTCATACAAGAACTATAGTAGAATTCTCTAAAGAACTGAAAATAAAGTGTAAAATCAGTCAAATTGGTAGAACAGACTGTGGGTTTACTGCCTGGTAGTCCATTACCATAATTTTATAACTTAAAAACTTAAGGTTTTTTTGAACCTGAGACACTAGGCAGTGGAAAGTTAAAAAAAATTACTACTGTAGAAATTTTCCCCCTACACAGTATCCAAGCTTTCTTTTTAATGGTAAAAAATGTTTAAAGAGGAGAATTTAGATAACTAATAAGTTGTACAATTAAAGAGGAGAAGTTAGATAACTAAGTTGTACAATTAATAGTCTCACAGAATTATAAAATAAGGTGAAAAGAAACATTTGTAAAACAAAAACAAAAAACGAGGAGAAATCCAAATATGAAAGGATAGGGGCCCCAGGGCCAAGCGATCTCAAGTGCATTATTTGTGTTAAAAAAGGACAGAATTGGGGCCGGGCGGTGGCGCTGGAGGTAAGGTGCCTGCCTTGCCTGCGCTAGCCTAGGACGGACCGCGGTTCGATCCCCCAGCGTCCCATATGGTCCCCCAAGAAGCCAGGAGCAACTTCTGAGCGCATAGCCAGGAGTAACCCCTGAGCGTCACAGGGTGTGGCCCAAAAACCAAAAAAAAAAAAAAAAAAAAAAAAAAAAAAAAAAAAAGGACAGAATTAAATATCCAAACCAAAGTCAACAGCAATAAAAATCAAGAGACCCAAGTGTTAACAATTTAAACTTAAAATGGGCTTGTTATATTGGCAGTCAGTGGGGTAAGGAGCTGGTATGGAATGCAATTGGAGAACATTGGTGGAGAGAAGTGGACACTGGTGGTAGGATTGGCCCTGATTATTGTATGCCTGAAATCCAACTATGAAAGTGGTTTCAAAAAATAAAATTAAAAAGAAAAAAACAATGAGACAAATAAAAAATATCTGATAGTAATCTTTAGGGTGAGCAGGTCTAGAGTTGACTTGAAATTTAAAGATTGGTCAACTAAATATACTGTTATTTCTGGTCTAACAGGACATAAAAGCTGTCAAATTTTGCTTTGCTAGGGGTAAGGCATCTGTCTTGCCCACGCTGGCCTAGGACAGACCATGGTTCTATCTCCTGGCGTCCCAAACCAGGAGCGATTTCTGAGTCCACAGCTAGGAATAACCCCTGAGCGTAACCAGGTGTGGCACAAAAAGAGCAAAAAAAGAAAAATTCAAATTTTGGTTTGCTGATGGAACTTCGAAGAGCAGGAGTGATCTATCCTGGTCCTAGAGATTTTAACACTAATGTAGTTAATGATTTTACTGTATGTATGCATGTATATATATATGCACAGACACATTTTATTTTGTAATTTAGGTAGCATGGTTATAATAGCGTTAATTCTCATGGATTTTCTTTTGGTTTTTGGGTCACAGCCTGCCAGGAGTGATTTCTGAATGCAGAGCCTGGAGCCGCTGGGTGTGGACCCAAAACAAAACAAAAATAAAACAAAAACAAAACATCAAATGCTTCAAAATGTTTTGACATGGAGGCAATTTTTTATTATTTTTCTCTCTAAAGTAAATTATTACCAACATTTGTCAATGTTTTATGTAAAAACTCTTTAACTTGTCAGTAGGAGTTATGATTTTCTAAATCTTCATTTCAACCTGTATTGACATAAAATCTTATATGGCTGACTTACCTGTTTCTATCTGAGATATTTCTAGGAGCTATTATGATGATCCCTACTATGGAATTTGTCAAAAAATCAAGATGTAAAATTTCCAAATTTTATTTCATTGAAACTTAAACCACTCCCTATGATTCCTATTAATCATGTAGTTTCCTGAGTAATAGATTTCTGATGCTCTCTCATGTCTCTTTAAACTGTAAATTCAGTACAGGGAATTGTCTCTCCTCAGTTCAACAATACCAGCTTTTTATTTCAATTGTACTCACCATTTATTGAACAGGAGAATTCAGGCACCATGAACCATTCTTAAAAAAGAAAACCAATATAAAGCAACCCTGATTGTTGTAGCCTGATGTTAATTTGAGCAGAATAATAGCAGACATCTAACATTTATTCAATAATGGAGCAGAAAATGTGCTAGTAACTGATATGAAGAAATGATATCTGAAATATATGAATTTTAGAGTTAAGAGAGATTGCACAGGGGTAAAAGCACTTGCCTTGTATGTGGCTGACCCCAGTTCAGTCCTCAGCACTGCACAGTCCCTCAACACCTCCAGGGAGCAATCCTTATGCACTACCAAATATGGCTCACTCCCAAAGAAAATTAATAAAAATAAAATGTCTTAAATTTTAGTATAATTGCAGTAGCAATGAAATAATCACTAAAATTGAAAATAGAGTCCCTAGTACTAATCACTTTCTATTCCTCATTTTGTCTTTAGAGATCTGCTTCTTTCAGGTAGTGTTTGCTTTACTTTTATCTGGTATTTCTTGAAGATCTGGTTTAATGGAAATTAATTAATTAAGGCCTTATCTGTGTTGGTCTAAAATGCTCTTAATTCTTTCCTCAATTTTGAATGATAACCTAGTCAGTGGTCGGCAACTTGCGGCTCTCGAGCTACATGCGGCTCTTTACACTTTTAATTTGGCTCTTCTGGGCGGCCACTCCAGGAGTCAGGACTCAGCTCCTACCCTCTGTCAGTGCGCGCCCTGTGTGGCTCTCAAAATAAATTTCAATTGTTGTTTTGGCGAGATTTGGCTCAGTTGAAAATAAAGGTTGCCGACCACTGCTAGGTGAATATAGTATTCTTGGCTGGAGGTCTTTTATTTTTAGCACTTTTTTTTTAATATACATATATATTCTCTAGTCTGTAGAGTTTCTTTTGAGAAATCAGTCTATTGTCACCTATAGATTACATCCTATGAGTATTTTTACTCTTCTTATGCATCTTTATTGGACTTTTTGTGTTTCTTTAATTTTCAAGTTCCTCAAATTGTTGAGTTGTATTTTGTTTAGATCTTGAACATGCCTTCCTAATTCCATTCCTAGCTTGGAAAATTCTTGGCTATCATTTCTTCAAATTTGACTTTTGTTCCTTTCTTCTCTTTCTGGAATCTCTGGGATTCCCTGCAAAGTAAACAGTTTTCTTGAAATTATTTTAATAGTTTAGGTTATTTTCTTTCTTTCTTTCTTTCTTTCTTTCTTTCTTTCTTTCTTTCTTTCTTTCTTTCTTTCTTTCTTTCTTTCTTTCTTTCTTTCTTTCTTTCTTTCTTTCTTTCTTTCTTTTCTCTTTTTTTTCTTTCTTTCTTTCTTCTTTCTTTCTTTCTTTCTTTCTTTCTTCTTCTTTCTTTCTTTCTTTCTTTCTTTCTTCTTTCTTCTTTCTTTTTCTTTCTTTCTCTTTCTTTTCTTTCTTTCTTTTCTTTCTTTCTTTCTTTCTTTCTTTCTTTCTTTTCTTTCTTTCTTTCTTTCTCTTTCTTTTTCTCTCTTTCTTTCTTTCTTTCTTTCTTCTTCTTCTTTTCTTTCTTTCTTTCTTTCTTTTTTCTTTTTCTTTCTTTCTTTCTTTCTTTCTTTCTTTCTTTCTTTCTTTCTTTCTTTCTTTCTTTCTTTCTTTCTTTCTTCTCCTCCTCCTCCTCCTCCTCCTCTTCTTCTTCTTTTTCTTCTTCTTCTTCTTCTTCTTCTTCTTCTTCTTCTTCTTCTTCTTCTTCTTCTTCTTCTTCTTCTTCTTCTTCTTCTTCTTCTTCTTCTTCTTCCTCTTCTTCTTCCTCCTCCCCTCCTCCTGCTCTTCCTCCTCCTGCTCCTCCTCTTCCTGTTCCTCCTCTTCCTGCTCCTCCTCCTCTTCCTACTCCTTCTCCTTTTCCTCCTCCTCCTCCTCCTCCTTCTTCTTCTTCTTTTTTTTTTTTTTTTGGTTTTTGGGTCACACCCGGCAGCGCTCAGGGGTTACTCATAACTCTATGCTCAGAAATCACTCCTGGCAGACTCAGGGGACCATATGGGATGCTGGGATTTGAAGTATGGTCCTTCTGCATGCAAGGCAATTGTCCTACCTCCACGCTATCTCTCTGGCCCTATTTTTATTTTTTAAATCCCCCTCCCTGTTGGTATTTTTGTTTGTTTGTTTGTTTGTTTTTGTCTTTTTGGTCACACCTGGCAGCACTCATTGGTTACTCCTAGGCTCAGAAATCGCTCCTGGCAGGCTTGAGAGACCATATGGGATGCTAGGATTTGAACCACTCCTCTTGGTATTTTGGAGGGTTTCTATTGTTTTATTTCTAAACACAGATTCTACTTGACATCTTCCATTCTATTGTTAATTCCTTTCCATTTTTATTTTAGATATTATAATATTTATCTCTATCATTTCTGTTTGGACTTTCCTCAAACCTTTATATTATTTCTGAGGCTTTCTTTTATTGATGATCTTAGTGATCATCAAGATTATTACTTTAAGGTCTTCAGGTAGTTCTATTGTATTAGTTCTTTCCAGATTGTTGTCCTGACCTGTAAAATTGGGTGAGTTCTTTTATCTCACCTTTATATCAGATATGCCATAAAGTTATGAGTGGGGACCTGTATTTAAATGGGCCTGGCTAGCAATTGGAAAATTTGAAGTCATGTCTGGTCCCAGACGTGGCAACAGTTGTTGAGACAACCATAGTTTTGCGGTCAGAAGTGACTGTAACAAACTTGAAAGGGTCTGAGTTACAGTCAAAGGTGTAATATTGTTAGTGTCCAGGCAATCTACTGTGCCAAACTGCTGTGGTTGTATAGACATAGACACTGAATAGGAAACCCTGCCAGGTTGGGTTTAAGAAGAGGCTAGGCCCTAGGGCATCAGGTCTCAGCAGGTGATATAATGTGCTCTCTGGGGTTTTTAGAGTATATAATCTGACTGGACTCAGGTCACCAAGGGAAACCATAAGTCAGTTGTCTCCCCTTACTAGAACCTGAGAGGTCTTCAGGGTGATTTATGTCTTTAGGGTGTGACTGGTTTACTATTAGTCAGATGTAGACAGGGAGGAGCTAGCTCTCTGTGTGTGCCTGGAGTAAGCTCTCCTGATAATTGTTTCTCAGTCTCAACTATCTTAACTATTTGCTTGGAGTGGGTAGAACTCTCCTTGGGAATTTGCCATCATAGTCTATTACTGTGCAACAAGACTACTGTAGGCAAGATTTTGAGATGTCATCAAGGTGGTGTCTTCTTAATGTTTTCAACTTCTGTTTATACTTGACAATTCCTTGACTCCTGTTAAGTTTAAGATTATAGCATTAGGGTGCTGGTATTTGGTACAACCTTCTTCCTTGAACTCTAGTGTAAAGTTCTATAACATATGGAATCTCTTCTTGGTTAAAGCATATTGCTCTACTATATGGCTTGTTTCTTGGTAAGATCCTTTTTCTACCTGCAGTTTTGTTTGGATGCTGTTCTTCGTCTCTTTTTGCAGAAGCTCCACTTCTAGGGATTTTAGGTATGACTTTATATTGAGTAATTTTTTTTTTTTTTTTTGGTTTTTGGGCCACACCCGTTTGACGCTCAGGGGTTACTCCTGGCTATGTGCTCAGAAATCGCCCCTGGCTTGGGGGGACCATATGGGACGCCGGGGGATCGAACCGCGGTCCTTCCTTGGCTAGCGCTTGCAAGGCAGACACCTTACCTCCAGCGCCACCTACCCGGCCCCTATATTGAGTAATTTAAGTTTTGGTATAGACTTACTATGATCATGGGAGGAGGTAAACAAATTCTTTCCATTTGCTCATTGTGCTCCAGTTTCAATCAAAAATCAGTATTTTAGTTGAAAATATGTGGACTGAATCTTATCCCTTTTACTTCTCTGAGTGACTTTAGGCAAATCACTGACATTGCTAAAGTTCAGCTTCCTTATCTATAAAAGAGAGATAATTATATTGTTCAAAGTTTACAAGGTAATTAGAAGGATAAAATTATATAATGATGAATACCTAGCACAAGGTAATTACATCGTTGATAGGCAATTCATTGATATTGCTAATTCATCCATAAGTATAAGGAAATAAATTCAGGTTGGCTTATCACTATTTAAACGAAGTTACTCTGAGAAATATTAAGAATTGAAAATTGGAATATTGAGTGGTTAAATGTGGGAGCTTAGGGTGAAGAAGTCAGAAAGTAATAGTTTTTTCAGGTGTTGAGTGAGTTTGGACAAATGATTAGTAATGGTATTAAATAAATTCCATTGTCAATGAGTGGAGTATGTAAGCAGACAGGGAGTAACATGACCAGTTATGGTATTGTTGAACTTACTATTTTAGTCTCACGTTCATTAGTAGAAATCCAGTGACATATGGATATTTAACTTGGAAACTCAGAGATTTTAGAATCTAACTCCATAAGAAAGAACAATTTTGGTGGGAATTATATAGATGTAGGGCTAGGAGTGAGGAGGATACACTTAAAAGGCAAATGTAGAAAAAGCAGGCAAGGAGGAGAAATTTAAAAGGAAGCAACTATTACAAGAAAATTTGGAGAGAAGAAATAATCAAGGGCTAGGAGTTGTTACTTAGTGTCTAGTACTTGATGTTGGTGTTGACTTATAAAATGTGACTGGCCTAGGGACCAGAACAATTATAAACAGGTAGGGCTTTTGCCTGTGCATGGCAGACCCAGGTTCTATCTCCAGCATCCCATATGATTGGTCCCCTGAGCACTGTCAAGGGTAATTCCTGAGTGCTGAGTCAGGAGTGACCCTTGAACATTGCTAGTTATGGCCCAAATACCTCCTCCCACTAAATGTGACTACACATATTTATGTTGGAAAAATTGAATAGCTGCATTAAAAATTGCAACTTGAACTCCATCTTACACCATTTATGAATGTTAATTCAAAGTGAATTCAGAACTTGGACCCAGAGATTCAACCAGAATCTATAAAATACATCAAGGAAAATAAAAGTGAAACACTCTAGTAAATTAAACTCAGAGGTGTTTTTAATTAATTGACTTCATTGACAAAGACAAGAGAAACAAATAATTGGGACTACATCAAACATAGTTTTTTACATGACAAAAGAAATTGGCTAAAATAAAAATAGTGTATACTGATTGGAGAAAATATTTGCACACATTATAACAGATGATGGGCTAGTGTCTAAGGTATATAAAATATTCACAAAACAACAAAATAGTATAATTTCATCAGAAAATGGGGAGAAATGAGCACAGTTCCTTGAAGAAGCCATATAGTTAGTCAGTAGGCATATGAAAAAGATCATTACTTATTATCACGGAAATGATAATGAAAACAATAATGAGCTATTACCTCATGCCAGTGAGAATCGCTTATTTAAAACAAACAAACAAAATAAAACAAAACAACAAAAAACAAACTGGATATTGTGGGACTGTGAGAAAGGAACCCTTATGCAATATTGGTGTGTGTTGTCTAGTTCAGCCTCTATGGAAAGCAATATGGGGATTTCTCAGAAAAAATTTTTAAATAGAACTTTCATAAGATCCATCCATATTGCTTAGCATCTATTTTCCCAAACCAAAAACACTAATTATAAAAGATATGCACACACTAATATTTATTGCAATGCTTAGTACATCCAGGATATTGAGGCAAATCAAATGTTCCTAATTGGGCTGAAATGTGGCTCCGTGGTAGAATACATATCTCACATGTGTAAGGCCTCAGGTTTGATTCTTTGTACTGCAAAAAAATAAAGGTAGATGCTCATTCAAAATGAGGATGAGTTGGTATGAACATCTAATTTATGGTAAATGAGATCTGTCTTATTACATACTCAAACTGTCATGGTCTAATATATGTTTATATATTATAATATATACTAGGTATGTTTATATATATATTTATATATAACATATGTAAGTGCTGCCATCTACTGGTTACCATAATTTTGAGGTTGATTTGACTTTTACTTGGTGTGTATTTTGCCATTTTTCTTCTTTGGAGTATATTCTAAATTAATGTTGACTGACTCACTTTCATCCAGAAGACCCCATCTTAAATTATATTCTTCTCTAAAATTAGTGGCAATCATGGCTACTAATGATTTCTTAAAGACTTCTACCTTCTACACTCAAGTTATTCTGAATCTCATTGCTGCCTTCATTTTCTTTATTTTGTTTGTTTGCATTATCACAGTCCGTAATATTGTTTGTTTCTTCATTAGGTGTCTCAAAGACCCCAGTCTGTCTGTTTTATGGGAGCAGGGATCTTTCAGTAATAGTCTTTAACCTATATATCTTTTAGAAGGGGAAAAAAAAAAAAGAAAACCAGTACAGGGGCGAAGACATTTTCCTTGCATACGACCAAATCTTGTTCTCTTTCTGGTCCTACATAAAGTTCCCCAAGGAGTGGTCCCTGCATAGAGCCAAGAGTCACTACTGAGCTCCACTGATTGTGATCTAATTCTACCCCCTAAAAGAATGGTAGGTGTGAGCTAAAACAAATTTCCTATTTGTTTTGTAAGAGGGAATTTATATTTGATATTTGTCTTATATACTGAAAATGAATTTAAGAAAGCCTCTGCTAACATGCCCATTTAGTACATTTTTCACTATTACTAAGAATGTACTATATTAAACACCATTAGACACCAAAACTGAGTATGAAAATGAGAAAACTTAAGTATGAGACTTCCAAGAATAAATGTTTCTTATTAGCTCAACAGATACATTTGTATACATTTTCTCTCAATTTTACTGATGACATCTGAACTGTTAATTATGGTTTGTGATAGTGTAAATGGGAAATAAACTATTATAAGGGGAGTATATATAGGTTTATAAAATATTTGTGCATTGAGCTTGAAAAGACAATTCTCTTCTTCTTCTTTTTTTTTTTTTTTTTTTTGGTTTTTGGACTACACCCGGTAACGCTCAGGGGTTACTCCTGGCTATGCGCTCAGAAGTTGCTCCTGGCTTGGGGGACCATATGGAACACCGGGGGATCGAACCGCGGTCCGTCCAAGGCTAGCGCAGGCAAGGCAGGCACCTTACCTTTAGCGCCACCATCTGGCCCCCTCTTCTTCAATGATGAATGTTTTTAATACAATATAACAGAAAATTGATGGGGCCAGAATGATAGTACAACAGGTAGGGCACTTACCTTGCTTGAAACCGATCTAGTTTTGATTCCTGGCATTTCATATAGTCCTCTGAGCACCAATAGGAGTGATTCCCGAGTGCAAAGCCAAGAATAACCCCTGAGGACAGTGGGAGTGGGTATAGTCTAAAAATGAAAAATGAAGACAAAAAAATGAAGTAGGAAACATTTTGTAAAAAACAGGTAAGCCTTTTCCTGACATGTTTTTCTAGCATCCCTAGTGGGCACAAGAAATGTCACCACCAATAATACTTTTTGAATTTAAAAGTTAGAAACAAACATGGTACGAGTCCTTCATCAGCTGCATGCACGTGCCCTGCATGTTTCTCTATCTCCTGCCACCAATTGTGTGCTTGTAAAAAAGGTTTTTAATTTTTTTCTTTCGGGAAAACAATTTTCTTATTTATTTATTTATTTATTTATTTTTTATTTTTGGGTCACACCCGGTGACACTCAGGGGTTACTCCTGGCTATGCACTCAGAAATTGCTCCTTGCGGGGCCAGGCGGTGGCGCTAAAGGTAAGGTGTGCCTGCCTTGCCTGCGCTAGCCTTGGACGGACCGCGGTTCGATCCCCCGGTGTCCCATATGGTCCCCCAAGCCAGGAGCAACTTCTGAGCGCATAGCCAGGAGTAACCCCTGAGCGTTACTGGGTGTGGCCCAAAAACAAAACAAAACAAAACAAAACAAAAAAAAAGAAATTGCTCCTTGCTCGGGGGACCATATGGGACACTGGGGATTGAACCCAAGTCTGTCATGGGTCAGCCGAGTGCAAGACAAACACCCTACCACTGTGCTATTACTCTGGCCCCATGATTTTCTTTTCTTTTCTTTTTTTTTTTTTTTTTTAAAGAAAATGCTTTCAAATGTATATTCGAGGAAATATATGACATTTGCTTTATTGATGTCTATGAATAGGGTGAAGGAAGTGACCCTGTTATTCTATCAGTAGTTCTGAATGTTACTACCCAATTTGTGCAGCTTTCCAAATCAAAAGATCAATGGTCCAGAAACTAACAATTTATTATATGATTTACATGAAGCTTTTCTTTTTAGCCAATTACAATATTAGTAAATTGGATAGAAAATTGGGATATATTAATTTAAATATCAAGGACAAATAAAACTCAAGGATACAGGGAGCAAATGGTTATTAACAAATGAAGACATTATAGGGGCCAAAGCTGTGAAGCAAGCGATAGGGCATTTACCTTGCACATGCTAACCTAGGACAGACCCTAACCTAGGATGGACCTTAATTCAATCTCCTGGTGTCCCATATGTTCCCCCTAGCCAGAAGTGATTTCTGAGCAAGTAGCCAGGAGTAACCCGTGAGCGTCACTGGGTGTGGCCTAAAAACCAAAAAGAAAAAAAAAAAAGAAAAAAAAAAAGAAGCCTATTATATATTGAATCAAATGTAGTGTACAGGTTTCAACAAGCCATTGTGTAGAAGAAGGCAAAGTAAATTCAGGAAACCATATTTCATGGTTTTTATCAAGTTATTGAATTCTGGATAAAATGTAACTGTTCTAATTCTATGAGCTGCGTCATTAAGCTATTCAGGTATACCCCTTCTTCTTTCCTGATGTGTGCTTGCAAAGCTATAAATTTTCCTCTCAGTACTGCTTTTGCTGTGTCCCATAGGTTCTGATAGTTTGTGTCTCCATTGTCATTTGTTTTCAGGAAGGTTTTGATTTCCTCTTTGATTTCATCTCGGACCCACTGGTTATTCAGTATTAGGCTGTTTAACTTTCAGGTATTTAAGTTTTTCGTCTGTGTCCCTTTGTAGTTCACATATAATTTCAGGGCTTTGTGGTCAGCAAAGGTAGCCTGCAAAATTTCTATCCTCTTGATATTATGGAGGTATGTTTTATGTGCTAGCATGTTGTCTATCCTGGAGAATGTCCCATGTACATTAGAGAAAAATGTGGATCCAGATTTCTGGGGGTGGAGTGTCCTGTATATATCTACTAGGCCTCTTTCTTCCATTTCTCTGTTCAGGTCTAGTATATTCTTGTTGGGTTTCAGTCTGGTTGACCTGTCAAGTGTTGACAATGCCATGTTGAAGACTCCCATGATTATTGTGTTGTTATTGATATTATTTTTCAGATTTGTCAACAATTTTATGAAATACTTTGCTGGCCCCTCATTTGGTGTATATATGTTTAGGAGAGTGATTTCTTCCTGCTGTATATATCCTTTAATTAATACAAAATGTCCATCTTTGCCCCTTACAACTTTCCTAAGTATAAAGTTTGCATCATCTGATATTAGTATGGCCAACAAAAGGACCAAAAATTAGGGAGGCAGAAGGAAATAACAAAGCTGAGAGCAGAAATCAATGAAGTGGAAACCTGAAAAACAATCCAAAAGATCAACGAAAGCAGAAGTTGGTTCTTTGAAAAAATAAATAAGATTGATAGACCACTGGCAAAACAAAGAAAGAAAGAGAGAGAAACTTGATAACTCGTATTAGGAATGAAAAAGGAGAGATCACTACTGATATGGTAGAGATTCAAAGGGTAATCAGAAACTACTTTGAGAAACTCTATGCCACTAAAAGTGAAAACCTGGAAGAAATGGATAAATTATTGGACTCTTATAATCTTCCACGGTTGAATGAAGAGGATGTAGCATATCTAAACACACCCATCACTATTGAGGAAATTAAGAAAGTAATCAAATGTCTGCCCAAAAACAAAAGCCCAGGCCCAGATGGATTTACTAATGAATTCTTTCAAACCTTTCAAGAGGCAAGACTCTTCCATGAAATCGAAAAAACAGGAAAACTTCCAAATAGCTTTTATGAAGCCAACATCACCTTGATACCTAAACCAGACAGAGATGCTACCAAAAAAGAAAATTACAGACTAATATTGCTGATGAATACAGATGCAAAGATCCTCAACAAAATCCTGGCAAATAGGATTCAATGCCTCATTAAGAAGATCATCCACTACAATCAAGTAGGTTTCATCCCAGGAATGCAAGGCTGGTTTAACATCCATAAATCTATCAACATAATACACAACATCAACAACAAGAAAAATAAAAATCACATGATCATATCAATAGACGCAGAGAAAGCACTTGATAAGGTCCAACACCCATTCTTGATCAAAACTCTCAGCAGGACGGGAATGGAAAGAACCTTTCTCAATGTAATTAAGGCCATCTACCTTAAGCCAATGGCAAATATTGCCCTCAATGGAGAAAAACTAAAAGCCTTTCCTCTAAATTCTGGCACAAGACAAGGCTGTCCTCTCTTACCACTTCTCTTCAACATAGCACTGGAAGTACTTGCTATAGTGATTAGGCAAGAAAAAGATATCAAGGGAATCCATATAGGAAAGGAAGAAGTCAAGCTCTCATTGTTTGCAGATGACATGATACTCTACTTAGAAAATCCTAAAGACTACGAAAAAGCTTTTAGAAACAATAGCAAGGTGGCAAGCTACAAAATTAACACACAGAAATCAATGGCCTGTTTATACACCAATAGTAATAAGGAAGAAATGGACATTAAGAAAACAATCCAATTCACAATAGTGCCACACAAACTCAAATATCTTGGAATCAACTTGACTAAAAATGTGAAGGACCTATACAAAGAAAACTATGAAACTCTGCTCGAAGAAATAAGAGAGGACACGTGGAAATGGAAGCACATACCCTGCTCATGGATTGGCAGGATTAACATAATCAAAATGGCAATACTCCCCAAGCCATTATGCAGATTTAATGCGATCCCTAGTCTAAAGATACCCATGACATTCTTCAAAGAAGTGGATCAGGCACTTTTGAAATTCGTTTGGAACAATAAACACCCTAGAATAGCTAAAGTAATCATTGGGAAAAAGAATATGAGAGGTGTAACTTTCCCCAACTTTAAACTGTACTACAAAGCAATAGTTATCAAAACAGCATGGTATTGGAATAAAGACAGGCCCTCAGATCAGTGGAATAGGCTTGAATACTCAGAGAATGTTCCCCAGACATACAATCACCTAATTTTTGATAAAGGAGCAAGAAACCCTAAGTGGAGCAAAGAAAGCCTCTTCAACAAGTGGAGTTGGCAGAACTGGCTAGCCACTTGCAAAAAATTGAACTTAGACCCCCAGCTAACATCATGTATGAAGGTTAAATCCAAATGGATGAAAGACCTCGATATCAGACCCGAAACCATAAGATATGTAGAACAACACATAGGTAAAACACTCTAGGACATTGAGACTAAAGGCATCTTCAAGGAGGAAACTGCACTCTTCAAGCAAGTGAAAGCAAAAATTAACAGATGGGAATATATTAAACTGAGAAGCTTTTGCACCTCAAAAGAAATAGCACCCAGGATACAAGAGCCCCCCATTAAGTGGGAGAAACTATTCACCCAATACCCATCAGATAAGTGGCTAATCTCCAAAATATACAAGGCACTGACAGAACTTTACAAGAAAAAGCATCTAATCCCATCAAAAAATGAGGACAAGAAATACAAATGGCCAAAAGACACATGAAAAAATGCTCCACATCACTAATCATCAGGGAGATGCAAATCAAAACAACTATGAGGTACCACCTCACACCACAGAGATTGGAACACATCACAAAGAATGAGAACAAACAGTGTTGGCAGGGATGTGGAGAGAAAGGAACACTTATCCACTGCTGGTGGGAATGCCGTCTAGTTCAACCTTTATGGAAAGCGATATGGAGATTCCTCCAAAAAGTGAAAATCGAGCTCCCATACGACCCAGCTATACCACTCCTAGGAATATACCCTAGGAACACAAACATACAATACAAAAATCCCTTCCTTACACCTATATTCATTGCAGCACTATTTACCATAGCAAGACTCTGGAAACAACCAAGATGCTCTTCAACAGACGAATGGCTAAAGAAACTGTGGTACATATACACAATGGAATATTATGCAGCTGTCAGGAGAGATGAAGTCATGAAATTTTCCTATACATGGATGTACATGGAATCTATTATGCTGAGTGAAATAAGTCAGAGAGAGAGAGAAAGATGCAGAATGGGCTCACTCATCTATGGGTTTTAAGAAAAATGAAAGACATTCTTGCAATAATAATTTTCAGGCACAAAAGAGAAAAGAGCTGGAAGTTACAGCTTACCTCATGAAGCTCACCACAAACAGGGAGGGATGAGTTTAGTTAGAGAAATAACTATGTTTTGAACTATCCTAATAATGAGAATGTACGAGGGAAATAGAAAGCCTGTCTAGAGTACAGGCGGGGGTCGGGTGGGGAGGAGGGAGATTTGGGACATTGGTGATGGAAATGTTGCACTGGTGATGGGTGGTGTTCTTTACATGACTGAAACCCAAATACAATCATGTATATAATAAAGTTGGTTAAATTAAAAAAAAAGATGTAACTGTTCTTCCAGATGAACTAGATTTTATATATAAAGGGATTTCCTCCCTGAAATTTACATGTGGATTCAAAATTGTAATTTATTTTTGTTACCATATGTCAGGGCTGAAAATTAAAATACAATTCTTTGTTATGTAGACATATTTTAAGTTTCTGTGATCTGAAAATTGGTCACAACGATTATGATTGATATCCTGGTTGAACAGTTCAAAGAAGTGCATAATAATTTAAACAGTTTTAGAATGCTTTCATTTATCATTTAAGCTTTTAAGAAGTAGTTATGATACTCCAGTTTTAAACAAAATAACTGAGGGTTACATGAAATGCATTATTTGGTTAGTGTCCTTTATCAAATATAAAACCAGGAATCCTAATTAATATAAAAGTTTTGACTTGTAACTGATTATATGCACAGATTTGACTGGAATTTAATTTAGCTTATTTGTTTGTTTGTTTTTTGGGCCACACCTGGTGACTCTCAGAATTACTCCTGGCTCTCAGAATTACTCTGAGAATTACTCTCTGAATTACTCCTAGTCAGAAATCACTCCAGACAGACTCGGGGAACCATATAGGATGGCGGGGATTGAACCTGGGTCAGCCTCATGCAAGGCAAATGTGCTACCTGCTGTGCTATTGCTCCTGCCCCAGCATTTTTTTTTTGGCATATTGTTTTAAGAACAACCTTCATTTGAGTTTTTCTTTGTTCTTTACTTTTACTTGCCTTAATTATTTTTTGAGATGATTAAAATGTTATCATTTTATTTAAGAGTGATTTTGTACTTTTAAATTAATTCCAGTGATTTTATACATTTATATGAGTTCTAGTTTTTATACATTCCATTGTTTTTGTATACTTGTATAGCTTAGTATCAGATGTCAGATTTCTTTAATATTAAAAAGATAACCAGAGTAATTTTTTGAGGATTTTTGGGCCATACTAAGCAGGATTAACAGGTTGGTTACTCCTGGTTCTGCACTCAGAAATGGTTCCTAATAGTGCTCAGGGGCCATATGGGATCCTGGGGATCAAACCCTACCCACTGTACTACCTCTTTGGCAAAACACACAGAGTTGCCATTTCTGTATTCAGCTAGCTCCATAGACTCAATCTATTCTTGAAAGAGATGTAAATTAAGCTTTGAAAATCATAAATACACCAGCCACACAGCTGACAGTAGGAAATCTCTGGAGGAGAAGGCAGACCAAGTCACTTCCCTGTTGAAGTCATGCCTTCTGTACCCATCACCCATGATCACAGCTTCACCAATAACCCTGCTTCACCATTTCTTTATAGCTCTCTGCAGAGACACCAATCTGACCAAAGCTCCAAGTGTTCCAGTATTTGTGCTGACATCACGAGGACTTTTGTTGGAATGAGTGTGGGCACCCTTGCCCCACCCCACCTCCACTTTCTACTTTTAGAAACCCTGGAAGCTGAAACCATGCCCACAAATGCGGTCACTATGTCTGCATTTACCCAGTACCATAGACTCACTCTGTTTTCAGAAGAGATATAAACCAAGCCATAAAAAATTATGGGTACACTGGCCACACAGCTGAAAGCTGGAATACTCCAAATATGCCAGTATTTGGGCTGACATAACCAAGGCTTTGGGGAATAGGTATGAGCACCCTTTTCTCTCCCCTATCCACATCCTCATTCATACTTCAGGAAACACTGACAGCCAAAATCACATCCCACTTAAGTTGCAGTATCAGCAGTAGTGCTTGGAATTCCCGACAACTCCGATCTTTAAAATGCTGTCATCCCCATAGGAACACACCAATTTAGATGCAAATATTATCTTAAATCACTTAATATTAAAAAAAAGAAGAGAATGAGTAACTAGCACAAAAGCTTACAAAACCTCTTGACAATTACCTCATTGTGAGATACAATAATTTTCACAAGTTTTCTTGTTGCTGTCATATATTTTTATTTTTTATTTATTCTTTTAATAATTTAACTCATTGATAATGATATTAACTTTTAATAATTTGTTCCCACTTACCTGGAAACAAATGTATTATGATTAACCATGTCAACTATGTGATACTGGTGTAATAAGGAATTTATATTTAAAAAAGAAAAAGATGATCAGTGTTATAACATAGACTGTGGTTAATCATTTTATTTAAAACTGAGAAATATAATATTTTTCTATTTTAATGGTCATATATTTTCTTACATAATATTAGCAATTTTAGGGGTCCAGTGAGATACTGTAGGCTGGACTGATAGCACACCAGTAGGGAATTTGCCTTGAACTTGGCCAAACTATGACAGACTCCAATTTGATTCTTGGCATTCCATATGGTCCTCCAAGCCTGCCAGGAGCGATTTCTGAGTGCAGAGCCAGGAGTAACCCCTAATGACTGCCAGGTGTTACTCAATAACCAAAAAAAAATGCATACATTGCATGGTTTAATCTTGGTGCTACATGGTCCCCCCTTAACACTCCTAAGAGTGATCATTGAGCCCAGAACCAGTAGTAAGTTCTGAGCACACTAGGTTCTCTCTCTCCCCACAAAATATTTGATATAATTTCTCTTCCACAATTACAAAAATTATTAAATTTATAGTTGACAAACTATCAATTATCTGTTTTGTTCAATAAATTGAATTTAATTGACGTATCAAATACTTTGAAAGTCACATTATTTTTATACCTCATTATAGATATTTTATACTATTTTTTTGAACCTGGGTCTGCCACTTGCTCCAGACCCTGCATACCATTTATTTGCCTACTTGTCACCTTCTCCAGATACTGTTGCTCTCATTCTCTTCCTCAAATATACATAGATATTAAAAAAAAAAGTCACAAGGCTCACATATAAAAACATAGCGCATCTAAGACCAAAGTACTCAGAATACTGCTTAATATAATTATAAAAGTTTAAAGGCTGGAGCAATAGCACATCAGTTAGGACATTTGCCTTGCAAATGGACAACTGGATTTGATCCCTGAAATCCCATATGTTTCCTAGAGCTTGCCAGGAGTAATTTCTGAGTGCAGAGCCAAGAGTGAGTCATGAACAGTGGAAGGTGTGGCCTCAAAACCAAAAAACAAAAAAACTGATCTTGGTTTTTAAGCATTCTTTGAGGCAAATCAGAAATACTTATAATGGTTACCTAAAATAAAAACCTTTTTAGCCAAAGGTTTGGGCTGGAAGCTTAATGACTTGCTTTTCTGAAGGAATAAAATTTTACTTGAAAATATTATTGAGCTGTAATTATTCAGATTTGAGTATTTGGAAAATAATTTCTTGAAAAAGAACCAATTAGGGGCTGGGCGGTGGCGCTAAAGGTAAGGTGCCTGCCTTGCCTGCGCTAGCCTTGGACGGACCGCGGTTCGATCCCCCGGTGTCCCATATGGTCCCCCAAGCCAGGAGCAACTTCTGAGCACATAGCCAGGAGTAACCCCTGAGCGTTACCGGTGTGGCCCAAAAACCAAAAAAAAAAAGAAAAAGAACCAATTAAAACTTTTAAGAGAAATCATTTGTATATTTTTCCCCTCAACGACAAACTTTACCTTTCATGAAAAATTAAAATTAAATTAAAAGTTGTATTTTTTACCATCAGATCGGCAACCTCACAGTAACTACAGAATTTTCTGATGTCATGGGCTGTGATATTAGCAAAATAATTAAAATTTATTTTACAATAAATATTTGAAAAATCTATATATCTAATTAGATTGATTTTTCTAAGATATTAATGCACATGTTTACAAAATTGTGTGTGAGTAAAAAGATCCATCCAGACTGCAAGATGTATTAATAAATTTTATTTTTTTGCAGTGCCAGGAATTGAACTCAAGGTGCCAGGCAAGCACTTTACCTATCAACTGAGCTACATATCAACCCTGTCAATACATTTCAATGTAACTGTGTATAAACAATTAATAATATTTCAAATTTCATGTTGAAACAAATGAAAATAATTACCATTTGTTGAATTGTGTTTAATTAAAGGAAAATTTTTACAATCATCTGAAATATATTAAAATATATTTTTCTATTTTTCTTTTTTTCTTGTTATTATACCCCCAGTTTTTTCTTTTTTGGGGTTGTTACCAAGTAGTGCTCAAGGACTCATGGACCAGTCCTCCCTTGGTGAACTGTAGCCAGCTGTTTGACATGGCTTTCCTTCACTAACTACTGCTGTTACACTTTCATTATTTTGGTAGGTGTTGGTTCACAAAGTGAACTGATAAAGTTTCAGAAATTTTGTGAGTTCATTGTCAGACACAGGCATTTTTTTGGGGAGGGTGGGGGGTCACACCTGGCAGTGCTCAGGAGTTACTTCTGGCTCTACACTGAGAAATCACTCCTGGCAGGCTCCGGGGACCATATGGGTTGCCGGGATTCGAACCATCGACCTTCTGCATGCAAGGCAAACAAACACCTTACCTCCATGTTATCTCTCCGGCCCCAGACACAGGCAATTTTAAAGTTGAATTATACAAACTTACAACGAAATAGATTGTACTATAAAGGTAATAAGTATTAAGCATTATCCATGCTTCTATAGGAATATTTGATAGTCTACATATTATTTTTCTTCTCTCTCTCTCTCTCTCTCTCTCTCTCTCTCTCTCCTCTTTATCTATTTGGACAGACTTGGGGTTACTTCTAGCTCTGTATTCAGGAATCACTTCTGGTGGGCTCTGGATACCATATATAGTGCTGGGATTGGCTCTGGATCTGCCACTAGGCAAGCACTCTACCTGCTGTACTGTGGCTCTGGCCTCTCTTTTGCATTTTTCACTAACTCAATAATTGAAGTCTTATGCTCAGATTGGAATCCACCACAAAGAAGTGGTCAGAACACAAAAATAGATGATTTCTACAAGTTTACTCTCCCAAACCTTTTCAGTAAATACTTGGGAAGTATTTACCAATATTCAGAGGATATGATGGTTCTTTTGATAAACTAATTTGAGTTTTATATTTTAGAGAGCTGGATATAAAATTCATATATATGGATCACTATTCTTGAGTTATGAGTCCGTGGACTTGCTACATTAATTTTATTTTATAACCTTTTATTTGTATCTACTCCATGACTTCATCTTACCCGTAGAGATTTAAGCTTTTGCTATTCACACATAGAGAAAATTTGTATTTCCTGAGAGAAAGTAGATAATGCTTGCAAATATCTCATTATTTTAGCTCTTTTTTTCATTTGGAGACTGAAACTTGTGAAGAATATTTCAGTCAGAGGAAAGAGTTGAATTCCTTAGAGGGAAGTGAATGAGGGAAGATAATTTCTTCAATACTGACACATAGGTTCATTAACCTCAAGAATAGAGGTGATTTTATTGTTCCTTGACAGTAACCTCAGAAACATCTGGAAGACATCTGGGAAGACTCTTGGTGTGGCTCACATAGAAAGAGTGAGCTCAGGGCAGTGAAACTTCATTTCTGACAAAGATTCTAGAACTTAGCTTAGAGTGAAAGAGCTCTTTGCCTCAGGAACCAGGAGGCTTTTTGGAAGACAAGGTCTTAAAGGGGAAGAATATATTTATAGAAAGAGCCTTGGTTGAATTTACTCTTGGCCCATGGGATGGGAGTTTGGAATTGGAATTAATTTTATTTAAAAGAAATTAGATGTTTATTGCATGCCTATTTATGTTGGAAAATATTTAATCTACTACAAAGAGCATTCAACTGTGGTGTGTATATGTGTTTTATTGTGGGGACTTTTGGCTCTTGTAATATAGGAAACTAGCAAATATGACATAGGAGATTGGAAAAATAGACTTTTCAGTATCCAGAGGCAAAATTCCTTCTTTGTTGAGAAATTTCAGTTTTGCTCCATAAAACTTCCTAAAAATGACAAATTGCAGAGAAAATTAAGAGGATATCAAGGTGCTCACAAAAAAATAAAATAGAGATTAAAAATATTATATACAGGCCAGAGAGAAAATACATCAGAAGGTACTTTTTTTTGGTTTGGGGCCATACCCGGTGATTCTCAGGGGTTACTCCTGGCTATGCACTCAGAAATTGCCTCTGGCTTGGGGGACTATATGGGAAGCCAGGGGATCGAACCTCGGTTTGTCCTAGGTCAGTGCATGCAAGGCAAATGCCCTACCGCCCGCACCACCACAGGAAATATTTCTGAGTGCAGAGCCAGGAGTAACTTCGGAGTGCTGCTGGGTGTGGCCCCAAAACAAAACAAAACAAAACTCACAATGCAAAATTAAAAATCCAATAGATAGGGGCCAGAGTGATAGCACAGCAGTAGTGCATTTGCCTTGCACACAGCCGACCCTGGACTGACCCAGATTCGATTTCCAGCATCCATATTGTTCCCCAAGCCTGCCAGAAGCAATTTCTGAGTGAAGAGCCAGAAGTAACCTCTGAGCGCCACTGGGTGTGGCACCAAAATTAAAGCAAACAAAAAAAGAACATACCAATATTAGTCAATATTTTATTTTGAATTTTTAGATCACACCAAGCTGTGCACAGGGATCACTTCCAGATCAGTGATCAACTCATTGATCACTTCTGGCAGACTTTTGGGACCATTGAGGTGTATGGGATTAAAACTGAGTTGGCTTTTTGCAGGCAAATGTCCTACCCACTGTACACTCTGGCTTCTCAAAATTATTCAAAGCCTTTTTATATGAAGAAAAAATAATTTATATATATGAAGACAAAAAGCTAGTGTATTTGAAATAAAGTTGGAAGTAAACTTAATTGGTAATAATATATAATTTATGGTGTCTTTCTTCCTACAACTCTCCTAGGTCCTTTTGCTCCTTATAACAAGGAAGAAGTAAAAGTTTAAACAATAAAAATAAACCTGGTTGCTTATTAAGATAAGAGTTAACCTTGAATTTGAATGATTCTATTGTTTTGGCTTTATGAACTTGAGGCAGGATTACATCTAAGAATTGAAGTGTATCTTAGTTTAAAGTGAGTGCCATTTATGCTTTTGGCAGATAGATTGCAATTGCCAATGAATACAGCTGTGACAGAGCTAAGATCATTCAAAGAGAATAACTTAGATAAATATAGAAACTATAAAATGTTCACTTAAAGGAAACTTTTTTTTGAGGGGCTGAAGAGATAGTACAGTGGGTAGGGCGCTTGCTTTGCACATGGCTGACCTGGATTGGATCCAGGGTATCCCATATGGACTCCTGAAGACTGTCTGGAGTAATTCCTTAGTGCAGATCCAGAAGTAACCCTAATCATTGCTGGTATGAACCCAAACAAAAAATAAAACAAAATGAAACCTTTTTTGGGGTAGTTAATTATTTATTTAATAATTTATTTAATTATCATTAAAATATCTTCAATAATGAGAAGTGAAAGTAATCCAAACACTTTAAGAGTACACAGGATCAGTGTAGAAAATAGAAGCATAGTTTGTTTTTGTTTTTGTTTTGTTTTGTTTTTCAGGCCACACCCGTTTGATGCTCAGGGATTACTTCTGGCTAAGCGATCAGAAATTGCCCCTGGCTTGGGGGATCATATGGGACGCCAGGAGATCGAACCGTGGTCCTTCCTTGGCTAGCGCTTACAAGGCAGACACCTTACCCCAGAAGCATAGTTTTAATAATTTTTAAAATAACTTTGTTTTGTTTTGGGGACACACCCTGTGGTGTACTCCTACCTCTATATTTAGAATTACCCCTGCTGGTGCATGGAGGACTATATAAATTGCCAGGGATCAAACAAGGGTCGGCCATCTGCAAACAAATGCCCTACCCAATGTACTAATTTTAATTTTTAAATTTTTTATTGGTTTGTTTTTGGGCCACTATCAGCAGAGCTCAGAGATTACTCCTGGCTCTTTGTTCAGAAATTGCTCCTGGCAGGCTCGGGGGACCATATGGGATGCTGGGATTTGAACCACCACTGGTCCTGGGTTGGCCGCTTGCAAGGCAAAAGCCCTACCACTGTGCTATCTCTCTGGCCCTAATTTTAATTTTGAAATAAAGGATTATATCCTCCTTCACCTCATCTTCCTTCTTTAATATGTAACATCAAATTCACCTACAATAAAGTTTTGTCTTTTAGAAATTTCTTAGACTTATCAAAGAAGTTATGGTTATGAAACTAAATTCAATGATAGTCTTTAAGTCACTGCAGGAGCTGAAGAGGAAGGAGATACAGCTGAAATCTCAAGCTTATTCTCTGTCCTCTTCTAAACTCCACTCACCATACCACATCTTTGGAGATCAACTTCAGCCAACAAAAACACCAATTTAGAGCAGAGGAAATGAGTATGTTCCTCTTAGTGTATTTTGTTTGGTTTGTTGTCTAGAGACTATAGATAAAAAGTTCAACAACCCATGGCCTCCAGCTTTTAGTTGAATGGTGGATATGGACATGAGAATATTACTATACAACACTCAACTTCTGAAGTCTGGAAAGTTTTGAAATTACAGCCAAGAGCATTGAATGCTAAGCTGAGAGAAGTTCAAAGGGCTGGAGCCAACTAGCTTCTATCCTTAGGTAACCTTTGAGCACTCTGGGTGTGCCCACAAAACAAGGGAGCAACAGATCAAAGAACAATGAACTGTCTTAAGGTGACAAGCAATGTAATATAAAAGTAGGTCTTACTATATTATGGAATTATATTGCCGTAGTAAGAAAAACAACAGTATTATAAAAAAAAAGTCTTATTTCAAATATTAAAAGCCCAAATACAAAACTTGGGAGGAAACAGACCTATTGTCTCAATACCAGTGAACTTCTAGGACAGGGGTCTTTAAACTTTTTTTTTTTTAACACACTTTAGAAACTCATTTATTTTCCATCAATCTGATTTCCATTCCTACTTCAGTCTAGACAGATGAGCTTAAGACCATTCCGTGGTGGTTCCGACCCATTCAGTGGCCTGAGCAGTAGGAACTGCGGACCAATCTTCTGTGGCGGGCTGAGCGCTCCAATCGGTAGGGAACTGCTGAATCGGCACGGAGGGCACCTGCACCCCTTCAGACCAGTCTACAACCTCAGGCTGAGTAGCAGTGAATTCAGGAACTGGGGCAGTCCATTCGCCCTGGAATTCCTCCTTGGTCACAGCCTTCTCAGCAGCAGCCTGCTTTTCTTTTTCAATCTCCTCAGGATCTCTGTAGAAGTAGAGATCAGGCATGACCTCTCACGGGTGTTCCTGGGAGATGGTGCCTCGCATTCACAGAACTTCCCGGGCCAGCATCCACCACATGAGACCCACGGAGTGAGCTCCCTTGTTGTTGCAAGGGATGGCAATGTCCACATAGCGCAGAGCAATCATAGGCAAATTAACGTACGATGCCTCTGTGAGGGGCTGGTGGTCGGCCCTGGGATCAGTAACCACCAAAAGTCTCAACTCCTGGAAAGCTGCCTGGATCTGGTTAGTGAAAGTTCCACTGGCAGCAGCAAACTTCAGCACAGCTCTCTGGCCAGTATTCCTGGAAGAGATCACACTGACATCTGCTGGGTTTTTAATGGCAACAATGGCACGAGCTGCCAGCAGAAGGTTCTCCCAGGTTCTCTTCAAATTGATGATGTAGATGCCATCACTTTTCCTTTTGTAGATGTACTGTTCCATCTGGAAGTCCAGATTAGTGCCACCTAAGTGGGTACCCGCAGCAAGGAATTTGAGGACATCCTCCCCCTTCATTTGCAGGACATTGAGGGCTCCGGACATTGTGAAATTTCCTTTAAGTTACGTCGGGAATCGAGAACAACGCCGTATGGACCTGGAGAGGACGCCTGGAGAGCATGGAAAGGCGGGTCTTTAAACTTTTTAAAGTGGGGGCCGTATTACATCCCTTAGAGAGCTGGAGGGCCAGACTCTATGAGCTACTAATTCCTACTCACACTGCACATATCTTATATAAATAAAATCAAAACCATTTATAAATAAACAGATCACACACCAGTATTTCAATGGGAACTGTGGGACTGCTTTTGGCTAATGAGATGGTCAATGTCCGGTTCCATATTTGTCACTGCCAGCCATAACAAGTGATGCAAGTGGGCATCAGTTAATCTTGATCTGGTTGGAGATTTCAGATGTTTCATTCTTGAAAAAGTCTGTTCACAGGCATAAGTGCTACCAAAGATGGTTACCATTTTGAGTGCATGGTTCTGATATTTGGATATGTCTCAGAGGGGAGAGATGCATTGAAATTCAAAAGGTTACTTGACTTAAATGCATCTTTCAGAGAGTCACAATTCTGCAGTTCAGCCAGTTCCATTTGGTAAATTGTAAGGACATTTTCAATCTCAACAGAAAATGGATTGTGAGAAAGCTGTATGTCCTGTTCATGGAGATGAAGCTCTTTGAATCTAAATTGAAACTCCTTTTGCAACAATTCTAGTGAAGCCAGACATGTTTCCTTTGGGAATGCAACCAATGGTTTGTCCACTGACAGGTTTTGAGTTGTTGGGAGATGACTGAAGTTTTCCTTCTGTACTTGTTTGATGAGAAGGCCTAATTTTACTTAAAATGCTTTCACATGTGATGCCATATCACAGATGAGCTTCCCCTTGCTTTGAAGTTGCAGATTGAGTAGCTCTGTTATATCTTTCAGAGAGGCAAGGTGCCATTTCCATTCTGCATCATTGAGCTCTGGTACTTCTTGGTTTTTTGAAAGTAGAAAAGCTGTAATCTGCGGAAGTAAGTCATAGAAACATTTAAAAACTCTCCCTCTACCCAGCCAATGTTGATAGACCAGTTTCAGTCATATAATGCTTCAACACCCAGCCCTTCACCAGTACAAAATTCTTTCCATCATTGTTCTCAGCTTCCCCCTGCCTCCCATCTGCCTCTATGGCAGATACTATTCTCTCAAATGCCCTACCGCTGCACTATCGCTCCAGCCCATGCAGTCGAGGCTTTTTTATTTATTAAAATTTTATTTTAAAAAATGCATCATATAGTTGACATAACTGATCATAATACATTTGTTTCAAGATGAGGGAAAGCAAAGTTATTAAAAAAAATAGAAAGTTGGCTCCATTGGTTCGTCTGTGGCACTTCCCTTCCTCCAGAAGTGGACTTGGGGGTCTCAGGTGAGCTGGGCGAGAGGCCTGGGTTTATGGCGGAGGAGGCTGGTGGGCTGTGGCCCTGCAGGGGGTTCATATCCAGCGCTTTTTGAGGCTCGTTGCCTGCCCCGCTGCGCCTCAAGGCAGCAGTGCAGGAGCTCGGCCAATGGTGTGCATACTCTGTATCCTCATTCCAGTGCTGCTCTGGGTCTACAAAAAGTTCCTGGAGCTGTATATCTACTCTCTGGTGTTCCCTCTAGTTAGTCGGCTGTGACCTCGAAAAGAAATACAGTAAATTAATGACCATGGCAAAGGGGACTATAAGGGTGCAGCTATAAATGGATTATCAACAAAGGGACAAGCAGAAATTTGTGATAAAAAGAAACAATGAAGGAGCCCCCCTCCTCGGATTTTATTGTTGTGAGAATAGACCTGATAATCAGAAGCACCTTTTTTTGTGACTTTCTCTGACCTTTTTCTCTGAGATCTCAATATGGGATAGGGTAGTGATTTAACTGCTAAATGTGGTATTTATATTTCAAGATGGATTGCGTTGTATTTAATGACCCCATTTCCAAGTTCTTTTTCACTAAATTAGCTTTTGTTTCTCTAATTCCAGTTTTAAAGATTATGAATAAATAGATTTGTTCCTGAAAAAATATAGAAAGAAAATAGAAAGAAAAACTAAAAACTAAAATGGAAGAGAAGAAAAAATAAGAAAGGAAAAGTTCGGTAGCAAGTATATTTTGAAAATTATTGTATCTCCAATAAAATCATTAATACAATAGCAGAAGGTTTATCAAGCTCTTTATTTTTTTTTACAGATAAGATAAAAATACAATAATAAAGGTGTGGTGTGTGTCTGTGTGTGTCAGTTGAGGCTATTTGCATAGGCACAGCAGAATATGAGGAAATAGTAAAGAAAAACCTTTGGCCTAAAAATAGGGAGACCTTACCCTTGAAGTATTCTGGCATGAGAACAACTACAGGCTCCAGGCATACTAAGTTGTCCAACCTCAGTCTTTCTCTGTTGTCCCAATAAAAGCTCTTCCCAATCATGGTTGTTGCTGTCAGGTTTCTGTAGTTAGAGATCCTGGTTTCTGTACAGATCCTGTGTTGATGTCAGGGTGATGTGGAGCATCTTCTGGTTTCATCCTACCATTAGGTGGCAATGACAAGAAACCTGCCCTGAAAACATCTAGTGGGTCTTGAGTATCCAGGTTCCTTTCCTAAAAGCAATCTAAAATCATGATAATGATGAACTACGTGAAATTGCCCTGAAATTAAAAACAAATTACAATAACATACTAAATGAAAGAGCTCTGTAGCCAGAGTTTTTGGCATGCCATTGCATATTCCATTGTTATCTATGGACATAAACATTAGATTATATTAGCAGGCACAATCAATAAGAAAATGAATAGATTAGAATTTTTGTCAGGACATTATTTGGTGAGCACTGTCTTCTGAGTCTAATAGTATAGCATTGCAATCTGGAACTGCAATGACTAAACTATATCTCCAAGAGCCACTGTGGACAAAAAGATCAAGGAATTATTATAGACATAGTAAAATTAAGGCATTAAAACTTCTTACTTTGAGCACTGTAGTGGAAATTCATGGCTTCCAAACGCATTCTGTACCCTTTTCTGTGGATGAAAGTATTAGAGCATTTTTTTTTTTTTTGGGTTTTTGGGCCACACCCGGTAACGCTCAGGGGTTACTCCTGGCTATGTGCTCAGAAGTTGCTCCTGGCTTGGGGGACCATATGGGACACCGGGGATCAAACCGCCGTCTGTCCAAGGCTAGCGCAGGCAAGGCAGGCACCTTACCTTCAGCGCCACCGCCTGGCCCCGTATTAGAGCATTTTAATAGACATCTATAAAGAGCAGTTTATTGGATACCTTCTCAATCTAAACAGATATATCTGTTTTTAATGGGAGAGTTTAATCCATTGATGTTTTAAGGAACCTATTGACTGTAAGGGCTATTGTGCCATTATATTGTGTAGGACTGTTGTTGCTACAATAGGAGATTTGCTTTGTGTAATTCCTTTTTGAGTAGTTCATTTAAGGTCAGATTGGTTAGTGCAAATATTGTGAGTTCTTTTTTGTCTGAGAATGTTTTTAAACCCTCCCTCCTATGTAAATGAGAGTTTTGATGGGTAGTGGCTCTAGGTTGAAAGTTTCTTTCATTCAGTAGTTTGAATATGTCATTCCATTCTTTTCTTGCCTGGATTGTTTCAAATGGAAAATCTGGTTTGATTTGTTATTGTTGTTTGGGCCATACCCAATGATGCTCAGTGGTTACTCCTGACTATGCACTCAGAAATGGCTCCTGGCTTGGGGGACCATATGGGATGCTGGGCATAGAACCTAGGTCCATTCTGGATTAGCTATGTGCAAGGCAAATGCCATACCGCTGTGCTATCGCTTCAGCCCCCTGGTTTAATTTTTTATGTTGTTTCCTTTATACTTGAAGTTTTTTCCCTCCTTTACTATTTTAAAGAGTCCATTTCTCTGTTTTTGTTTGTTTGTTTTTTACCATTTGGAATAATAAATGTCTTGTGTTGTTATGTTAGGATCTATTTTGTTTGGTACACTTTTTGCCTCTTGTATTTGTAGAGAAACCTCTTTCCCAAGGGTGGGGAAGTTCTCTGCTATTATCACTCTCACTCCTTGTTCTTTCCCTTTCCCATTTTCTTCCCCTTCTGTAATTCCTATAATTTGAAGTTTATTTCTCGTCTTTGTTCATTAAGTACCTTACATTTTCTTCTAGGGTTTTGTCTCCCCTGGCTTATTTTTTTTTCTTACTTCTTTATCACTACTGGCTTGTAATTTGTTTTCAAGTTCTTTTATTCAATTCTCCACCTGTGTAATTTTAAGATAGCTTGCTAACATGCTTTTTAGTTTTCAGTTTTTTTGTATGGATTCTCTCATCTTCTGACAGAATTCTTTGAGCTGGTTGAATTGTTAATCTATATAGTTCTTAATTTCTCAGGCTGGTGACTCCTTTATTTTCATTGTTAAATCATTAAGTGTTGATTTTAGGTCCTCATTGATATGGTTCAGGCATTAGGATGGATTTGGAGATTTGCCAGGATTTATCTCCATATCCCCCAGAGCAGATGTCTTCTTTAGCTTCCCCATTGATCTTTGCATTTAGTGGTTTGGAATTCTGGAGTATTAGGGTGTTTAATAAAGTGATATATTGAATTGTTTATATAAAATGTGGCTTAAGGTATATTTTCTTAGAGGTTATTTTTCTAAACTAGCAAGGTTGTCTAAGTATGATAAAAATATTGCATACTAGTTTATTGATTTGTTCAGCTTGGTCTTTGAGCTGTATATTTTCTTTCTTTTTTCTCTCTTTTTTTTTTTGGTTTTTGGGCCACACCCGGCATTGCTCAGGGGTTACTCCTGGCTGTCTGCTCAGAAATAGCTCCTGGCAGGCACAGGGGACCATATGGGACACCGGGATTTGAACCAACCACCTTTGGTCCTGAATCGGCTGCTTGCAAGGCAAACACCGCTGTGCTATCTCTCTGGGCCCTGAGCTGTATATTTTGTAAGAGAAAAAAATACTTGATTCAATCTTCCAAGAAGTCTATTATATAGATTGAAATGACTTCATAAGGATGCACTAGCATTCATGTGGTTTGGGAAAAGGAGGACTGATGGGAAGGATGGTGTGTGTGTGTGTATGTGTGTGTGTGTGTGTGTGTGTGTGTGTGTGTGCATGTGTGTGTATTCAGTAATGGCATTGGAACCCAGAAGGAGGCTGAGGGAAGCCTGGAATAGAGGCCCCATTCACACTTGGTGGAGGGGAATAGGGCCTCATTGTTGCTTTGATTTGATCCCCCTATGATTAATGATGTGGGAGTATTTTAGTATGTGCCAGTTGAGCATCTATGTTTCTTCTTTGTGAAAATTTTTGTTCTTTTCTTCTCACCATTTTCTGATTGGGTTGGATTTTTTTCTTTCTTTTTTTTTTTTTTTGGTTTTTGGGCCACACCCGGTAATGCTCAGGGGTTACTCCTGGCTATGTGCTCAGAAGTTGCTCCTGGCTTGGGGGACCATATGGGATACCGGGGGATCGAACCGAGGGCCGTCCAAGGCTAGCGCAGGCAAGGCAGGCACCTTACCTTTAGCACCACCGCCCGGCCCCTAGTTCTTTTTTTTTGGTTTTTGGGCCATACCCGTTTGACGCTCAGGGGTTACTCCTGGCTATGTGCTCAGAAATCGCCCCTGGCTTGGGGGGACCATATGGGACGCCGGGGGATCGAACCGCGGTCCTTCCTTGGCTAGCGCTTGCAAGGCAGACACCTTACCTCCAGCGCCACCTACCCGGCCCCGGATTTTTTTCTTTTTAAGTTCTACCAGTGCCTTATATATTTTAGCTATCAATCCTTGTCAAATGGGTGTTCGTGAATAGTTTCTCCCATTGTATGGGCAATATTTGTATCCTGTTTCTAGAAGTCTTTATTTGTATCCTGTTTCTAGAAGTCTTTTGAGTTCCTCTTTGATTTCCTCTCTGGTTGTTAAATAGTGAGTTTATTTTTATTTTCCATGTGTTAGAATTGTTTCTTCATTTCTGTCTGTGAGTAACTTATATTTTCAATGCACCATGATCTGAGAAAGTAAGTGGTATGATTACTATCCTCTTGAATTTTTGTAGGTATGTTTTGTGTCCCAACATATAATTAATCCATCATGGAGAATGTCTTACATGCATTGGAGAAGATGTGCATTTAACCTTTTTTCTTTTTTTGTATTTAACCTTTTGAGGATGAAAAGTCTGATATATGTATATATACATATATATATATTCTATTTCTCTTTTCCTTTTCTTCTTTCAAAGCAAGTATTTGATTACTGAGCTTTAGTGTAGTTAATCTATGGAGAGATGCCAGAGAGGTATTGAAGTCTCTGAGTACTATTGTATTGCTATCAGTGTCTTTCTTCAAGTCTATTAACAGCTGTTCTAAGTAATTTACTGTTCCCTCATTAGGTGAATATATGTTTAGGAGTGCAAGTTCTTCCTTAACTCATCTACAAACTCATTGATCTTGTTTTCAGCAGCTGTAATTCTGCTGATGAGACCTTCCTATAAGTTTTTCATTTCGCTTACCAAGGTTTTCAGTTCTTTCATTTTTGTTTGAAGTTTTCTCATTTCTGCTTTCATATTATCTTGTGTTTTATTGACTTCTTGTTCCATGACTTCTTTGAGTTACTTGAACTACTCAACATACCCTCTCTGATCCTTTTTAGAGAAGTTTCTATTGGTTTGGCCTTTAGTGCTATCATCTTTGCTCCCTAAAGCATGATGGGGTTCAGTGTTGCTTTTCCACTTTGACTTTTTCAATTTGAAGTCTTCAATATGAATTTCTTGTGTGTTGTGAAGTTGAGTGGCTAGAGTTAGGATGTCTTTGTATGCTCACTGGTGAAGTATGAAGAGGTAAAGAAATGTACTACTGTGGACTGTATCATAGTGCTATACTCCTCTCAGGCTTCTTGACTGAAGCCTCTCAGGCTTCAGTTAAATGGTGATACTGAGTTACAAATAGGAGTCCAAGTAGGACTGCCACTCTGCCTCAGTTTCTTGGGACTAGGGCCGGGCTGCATCCAGCAAGGGTGGCAAGCAGCCCTCTTTCATTGTTTCTGGACTTCTTGCTTGGTCTTCCTGGGCTAGGGGTCAAAATGGTGCTCCAGAGTTACAAACAGGACTCTAATGCTGCTCTGCCTCAGTTTCTTGGGTGATCTCTAATCTCTTACTCAGTTATCTAATTTTCCCAGCACCAATTGTTGAAGAGGTTATCTTTACTCCATTTCATATTCTCAGCTCCTTTAGCAAAAATTCATTGTCTATAGAACTGACAAAGTTCTCCACAACAGCTTCAGGTACCAAACTCCCTCTGGGACATTCTTTATACTGCTCTGACACCAACATGCACCAGGTTCTGATATGACATTCTGACAATGAGGAAATGGCAACAACCTGATCTAAGAGCCGGTTGTCTTACCTCACCACCTAACAATAAAATGAAATCAGAAGACATGTCATCCTTTGATCTGTGCAAAAGCAAGATCACTATCTACAGAAAACTGACTGTGACAACCATGACTGGACAGAACTTATCCTGGGACCAGTATTTTACTAGACCCTAGTCTAGGCTTTGGCCTCTGATCTGTGCAACAACTAAGATCTCTAATTCCAGAGGTCTGACTGAGACAACTGCAATCGAGCAGAGCTTCTGGAAACATAACGAAAGACTCTATTCTAGGCTTTGTCCTTGGATTGGTGCAAAAACCAAGACCACCAACTACAGAAGACTGATTAAAACAACAGTGATGGAACAGAATTTCCAGAACTGTAAAGAAAGACTCCATCCTTTGACCTGTGCAAATGCCAAGATACCTAGTTACAGAGGCCTGATCTTATCATCCATGACTGAACAGAATGTTTCCAGACACCACAAAAGGACCTAGAGGACAGTAAAAGAACAGGTACCAAAAAAAAAAAAAAAAAAAAAAAAAAAAAAAAAGGGCCCGGAGAGATAGCACAGCGGTGTTTGCCTTGCAAGCAGCCGATCCAGGACCAAAGGTGGTTGGTTCGAATCCCGGTGTCCCATATGGTCCCCTGTGCCTGCCAGGAGCTATTTCTGAGCAGACAGCCAGGAGTAACCCCTGAGCACCGCCGGATATGACACAAAAACCAAAAAAAAAAAAAAAAAAAAAAGAACAGGTACAGAGCCTGGAGTTATTCCCATGACAGTAACTTCAAGGGCGGAGAAACACTGTATCTCTTAGGCCAAGGAATTCCCTTTCAATATCCCAATATTTACTGAGTCTATGCAAAGAAAAAAAAAAGCACAAATTAAGTTTTTAGTTGTTATTGTTGTTGTTTGTTTTTTGTTTTTGTTTGTTTTTGTTTTGTTTTGGTGCTCTGTTTTGTTTTTATTTCAGTACCATGGTTATTATTTGATTGTTGTTTTTATTGCTGTGGTGCTTTTTGGGTTTTTGTTTGAATTTTTTTTGTATTGTTGTTATGTTTTTCTTCCTTTTTCCCTTTGTTCTCTTAAATCTATATTTATAGCCTCTAGAAGGACTCCTCCCATTTTTTGTTTGTTTGATTTTTGTCCCCCTTCCTTTTCCCCTTTTTTTCCTTCCTTCAAACAGAACCACACAACTTGAACTTTCTTGTTCTGCTTCACAAATTGAGGGTGAAATAATGGAGGGTACCAAGACCAAACAGTCGTATGAATATTGAGTAGAAATAAAAAATGATCAAACTTAGGTACCAAATCTAAAGCCAACCGCAGCAAAATTGATACCCAATCTACAACAAGCTAGACAAAGAGAAGACCACTTATACTAGCAGCCTGGGGGGCAAAGGAGGGGAATATGGGATGCATATTGAAAACAGGGGTGGAGGGAGAACAACATTGGTGGTGGAAATGACCCTGATTCAATTTCACTATGTACCTAAAATATTACTGTGAATGATTTGTAATCCACTTTGGTCAAAATAAAAATTATTTTAAAAATTTATTGTCTGGGACTGGAGAGATAGCATGGAGGTAATGCATTTGCCTTACATGCAGAAGGACGATGATTTGAATCCCGGCATCCCATATGGTCCCCCAGCCTGCCAGGAGCGATTTCTGAGCACAGAGCCAGGAATAACCCCTGAGCGCTGCCAGGTGTGACCCAAAATCTAAAAAAAAAAAAAAAAAATTATTGTCTATATATATTGGGCTTTGTGCTTTGGTATTCATTTTGACCCCTTGATCAAAGAGCCCATCTTTGTTTCAATACAGATGGTTTTGATCACTATAACTTTATAATGTAATTCCAAATTAGGTCATGAGATACCTCCTCATTTCTTATCTTTCAGTTTGGCTTTGGTCTCTTCTGATTAAAACAAATATTCTTTACTTTTCTAGAACCTTGAATTTGGATACAGATTTTATTGAATACCTTAGGTAAGATAGTCATTTTAATACTATTGATTCTTCCACTCCATGAGCATAGAATATTTTTACCATTTTCTAAGATTTTTTTTAAGATCTTCTTAAATCATTTAAAGTTATCATGATATAGATCTCCTACATCTTATGTTAAATTGATTCCTAGATAGTTAATGTTTTTGGATACTAGGCTATACTTCTTGACATTTTTCTCTGGTTCATTGTATATAAGAATGCGATTGTTTTTTTTTTTTTTTTTTTTTTTTTTGGTATTGACTTTGTAGCCTGCTTATTTGCTACATTAATTTATTGTTTCTATGAGCTTTCTTTTGTGAACTCTTTAGGGCAGGGTGGTGAACAAGTTTGATACAAAGAGCCAAAATTTTAAACTGTGAGAGTCAGAGAGCCAAACCACGCAGTGACCTGCCAAAACAGACAAACACACAAAAGCATATAATTTAAACAATAATATATTAAACACATATTGCATTTTGCCATTTTGAGTGAGGGTCAAAATCCTGCAGTGATGGTGAGGGTGTGCTGCGTCCTCCACACTAAGAACTCATGGCAAGATGTGACACAACATGTGACACACGGGTGTTTCCCCCCCCCCACCCCCCCCGCCCTGTGTAGTTATTTCCGAGGGATGGGAGATGGGCGGGACTACGCGCTTGGAGATCTCTCCTCAGAGGTCCCTCCTCAGAGGCAGCAGAACAAAATCCAAACCAGGCAAAGAGCTACAATATACAAAATAATGATAAGAGGCAAAGAGCCACATTCATTTGGCCAGGAACCGCATGCAGCTCGAGAGCCACGTGTTCTCCACCCCTGCTTTAGGGTCTTCTATATTATTCTGTCATCTGCAAATAGTGATAATTTGACTTCTTTTCTAATTTAGATTCTTTTTTTCCCGCCCACCCACTCGCCCTCCCTTCCCCTTCTCCCCCACCCCTCCCCACCTCATCCCATGCCGCCTCCGCTCCCTCCCCCCTGCCCCGGCACACCTAATTTAGATCCTTTTGATTTGTTTTTCTTGCCTAATTTTTGTAGCCTGAACTTCTACTTTATTTTGAATAAAAGTGGAGATAGTGGGCATCCTTTTCTTGGGCCTGATCTCAGAGGAAATGGCTATAGTTTTTCACCATTAGGAATGATACTGGGTTGGGGCCGGTGAGGTGGCGCTAGAGGTAAGGTGTCTGCCTTGCAAGCGCTAGCCAAGGAAGGACTGCGGTTTGATCCCCCAGTGTCCCATATGGTTTCCCCAAGCCAGGGGCAATTTCTGAGCGGTTTGTTATAGATGTCTATTACTATCTTGAGGAAAGGTCACTTTACCCTATTTAATTTAGTTTTTAGTTTTATTTTGAGTGAATGATGGATCTTATAAAAATCTTTCTCTGCATCAATTAATATGATCATATGGTTCTTATCTTTCCTTTTATTATTTGTTTTTTAATTTTTGGGTCACACCTGGCAGCTCTCAGGGGTTACTCCTGGCTCAGCACTCACAAATTGCTCCTGACAGTCTCGGGAACCGTATGGAAGTATGGAATGCCAGGAATTAACTGAGGTCTGTCCTGAGTTGGCCACATGCAAGGCAAATGCCCTACAACTGTGTTATCTTTCTAACCCTATCTTGCCTTTTATTAATGTTGTCTAATATGTTAAATGATTTGCACATGCACTCTTGCATCCCTGGTATAAATCCCGCCTGAGCGTGGCATATGATTTTTGAATAAGCTGTTGGATTTGGTTAGCTAAGATTTTGTTAAGGAGTTTTGCATTGATACTCATCAGGGAGATTGGTCTAAAATTTTCTTTTCTGAAAATGTTTGGGTATTAATGTAATGTTAGCTTCATAGATGGTGTTTAGAGGATTCTTCTGTCTTCAATTTTTTGGGAGAGAGTATAGCAGTAAATCTTCTCTGAAGGACAAACTTGGTAATTTAGAACAAAACACATGATGTAGCGGTGTTTATGGGCTAGGGTGAGATAGATTACAGAACAGAGATGGATCTCAGGAGGCTGAGATGAAGTTGTCAGATGCTACTGCAACTCATTTGAGACTTGAATACCCTTCTATACTCTGGTTGTTGGCAGAATTAAGTTTCTTAAAATTTATGAAATAAGGTCCTTAGCATATTGAGATTCATTGCCATCCCCTGCCATGCTGCTATCTCTTTCTCTACCATATTAAATTTGCTTCAGGTCAACATTATATGGTCTGTTGTGGTTTAGTTTTTTTAAGGGATCATCTGATTAGGGCAGATCTTACCTTGCTCGATCTCCCAATCATCTATAATAGAGATAATTTAAGCCACCAATGAGTTTCATAATTTAAAAGTTGTACTAGCCAATTAAAAAACAAATACAATTAACCATTTAAATTATTTTATTTATGCAATTAATCCTTTATTCATATTAACCTGCATTAACATAGAACTTCCTGAGTGAGATATTGTGCATTGCTCATATTGTTTTTGAAAACCACATCTCAATTTGGAGCAGCCACTTTTCAAGTATCAGTTGCCTCAGATGGCCAGGGGTCATTGGAAGAGCGTTACTCTTACTTGCCTTTCCAACACCCTCCACCAGGTGTCACAATGAGTTTGCAACTCTAAACCAGCAGCAAAACCAATTTCTGTCTAACAATGGTTGTAATACAATTTGTACTCACATATTTTAAAAATCTTCTCTGCATTTTGTATCGCATGAGAAGTTTTTGCCTAGATAATTTAAGAAAACAAGCTAAGTGGATTTGTACTAAGCGTTTAAAATAAAAAATAGTTTGTGGAATTGACTGACAACACCAGGACTTTTTTTGGAGTGAGTGTGGGCACACTTCTTTCCCTTTTCATATTTCTGAAAGACCTGGCAGCTGAAAACACACCCCACAGACATTGCAGTATTAACAATAGTGCTCGAAATTTCTGGACAACTCCAATTTGTAGCCGTGCAACAATTCCATTTTTGTTTAATATTGCCATCCCTGTAGGAACACACCAATTTAGATGCCAATGTGTATCTGAAGCCACCTAATGCTCAGAAAAAAGAAATAACAGAATGGTCAACTAGCAACAAGAACTTACTAAACCATCTTACAATGGCTTAATGACTTCTTTGGAGATACAATAATTGACCAAATTTGCTTGTTGCTGTATTCTCTCTTTTTTAAAAAAAATATTCCTTCTTTATTCTTTCATTTTTTAAATAAGTTCTTTCCTATTTACCTGGAAACATGCTAGATCAACTATGTCAACGATATGATTCATGCTCTTTAAATAAAGTAAATTAAATAAAAAATGTTTTGTTTGTCAACCCCATTTTTTTTTGTAATAACCTGATAGATGATTACATCTTCCCCCTTATACTTTCAACTTAGAAGTACTTACTCAGGGGCCAGAGAGATAGCACAGTGGTAAGGCATTTGCCTTAGGTGAAAAGGACGGCGTTTCAAATTCCGGCATCCCATATGGTCCCCCAAGCCTGCCAGGAGCAATTTCTGAGCATAAAGCCAGGAGTAACCCCTGAGCGCTGCCAGGTGTGACACAAAGACAAAAACATAAAAAACAACAACAACAACAACAAAAGGAATACTTACTCATCCCCCAAGTAAAGAAGAAGGAAGAAAAAAAATAATGAAGATATCCTCATTTCTATGGAATCCTCCTTAGAGGACCCTTCCATAATAAGGGAGCTTTTCTGTCCCCTTTTTCCTCCTCTTAAATAAAACTCCTCTAATTTTGATTGTTTTGTCTACTTCCTCCAATCTTTCTTGAAGGCAAGAAACTGAGAGTGCTGTACCATGATTTTGAGTTACATGCACAAGTATTTTAGGGAATTTTAAATACCTAAGCATTTCACAATCACAGAAAATATTGCATGTTGTTCTTTTTTACCTTTTAAATTGTTTAAAATGATGTATTAAAAAGAGAAAAACTAAATTTTTAGAAGTGACAAACTATTCTTTTGTTCATACCATTATTGCCAAATACTAATTGTCAATAAAGATTTCTACTTCTAATACTAGTTCCAATGGGATTATGATGTTTTAGTTTCTTAATACTACTTTGAAAAGCAGGAAACAATAAATAACTTTTATTTAGTTGCTTACAGGTTTTATTTGTAATAAGATTTTATTTTGTTTTTAGGGCCAGGTATTCTTATATGTAAGTACTACAACATGTGTATTAAAAGTGATGTAAAATGCAGTTGCTATAATATTCTGTGGCTTTAAATTTACTGTTTTGTACTTTATTTTCTAGGTAAAATAGAAAAGCATTGACCTTGTAGAAAATCATTGACCTATAAAATAGTTGAGAAAGTATGGACTTGTGTTATACAGAAGTAAACATGAATGGCAAGAAGATTGAAATGTGTTTTTTGCCGTTACTCCCATAAAGTGACTCTAGCTGATTTTGTTTTGTTTTGGGGCCACATCCAGCAGCACTCAGGCTTTACTCCTGGCTCTAAGCTCAGAAATCACTCCTGGTAGGCTGGAGAGACCATATAGGATGCTGGAAATTGAACCTGGCTTCTTCCCTGGTTGACCTCATGCAAAGCAAATGCCCTACTGCTGTGCTATCGCTCCAACCCTCTAGTTGATATTTTTGTATGTCATCATTTAAAAGCTTTTCTTTGTCCTATTAGTTTCAGCTATATAGAATTAGATAATAAAAATAAGTTTGATTGTAAGAAGAAGCAATAATTAGTTTCTAGCTGATTCACACAGTCAGTTTCAGAATCAGCCTTGGTCTTATTCACTTATTAAGGAGAGATCACTGTTATAGTCAGAGCTATTTGAGAAGATGAAGGAATCATTGATAGTGGTGTGAAAATAAAATATAAAGATCATGTAAAATTTAGGGTTTTCTTTTAGTTTTTTGGGGCACTTTAATGATTCTTGGGTTATTCCTAGTACTGCAAACAGGACTTATTCCAGGCAGTGATTTGGAGATCATTTGGGATGATGGGGATTGAACCTGAATTGGCCTTTTTCAAGGGAAGTTCTCCCTCTACCCATAATATTATTGCACTATTCCCCACATTATGTAAAGTTTAAAGTTAAGATAATATATATTTATTTCTTCTACAGTTTGGAAAAACACATCAGCATATTAAAAATAAACACAGGGCCCAGAGAGATAGCACAGCGGTGTTTGCCTTGCAAGCAGCCGATCCAGGCCGATCCAGGACCAAAGGTGGTTGGTTCGAATCCCAGTGTCCCATATGGTCCTCAGTGCCTGCCAGGAGCTATTTCTGAGCAGACAGCCAGGAGTAACCCCTGAGCACCACCGGGTGTGGCCCAAAAACCAAAAAAAAACCCACACACACACCCCAAAAAAAAACCCCACATATTTTTCTGATACCTATTATACCACACATATAGAAACCAATTCAAATAGATTATATCTTGTAACCCAGTTTTTAGGGAAATAATCAAGTATATATTACTAATTTTTGCTGCTCAAATTTTCACAATTTTTCTTTCTGGAAGAGATTTTTACAGTGTAAGGACCCTGAAATTCTAACTTGTTTGCTGTTCTGAAAGCACAATGCTCCTTTAGTCCAAGAGATGGCAGTCTCTTGTAAGACAAATGATTTATGCCACTACTCATGGTAACTTAAATGTAATTTCTTTATTTTAATAACATCAGCACTAAAGTAATTATTAAAAGAATGAAAACTGCTGAAATTCTAAATGGATATCTCATTGTGTAAGTGTGCTTTAAAGAGGTTCCTCAGAGTATTTTACAAGGCAAACTCAATAGGTTTCTCTCTCCTTTTCTCCCATGCTTTTGAGCAATGACTTCCTAGAATTACCTATAGAGCAGTAGGATTAAAGAATAAATATTAATGAATATTTCAGAAGTATTAAAAATTCAGCATGTAAAATACTAATAATATCCTTTACAAAGTATGCCAGAATTGCTCACTGAGGGTTTTTTGCATACCATACTTAACTTTTTGGGCAAAGTCATAATTAAAATTGACCCAATTTTGTGGCAGGTAGGAGGGATTTTTCATGCAAGAAAAGAAGACTAAAAAATGGAAGATTTTGCTTATGCACTCATTTTAATGGCTATTTTAATCCCTGACTATTTTAGTTTGTATGATATTAAACTCTTCTTATGGGATTCAATGTGTTCAGGAAATACAAGCCATGTTGGGATCATTAGTAAATTAGCACAGTGACCAAAGGACACTTAGTTTACTGAAACACCTAAATTCAAACAAATAGCTCTTTTCATCTATGTGCTAGTTTTTCATATTTTAATAAATTATTGGATTGTTTCTGAGAATTGGAAGATTCAGATCAATTCTCTTTTTAGTATCTCATGTCAGAGTATGTGTCCACATGTGTTCTTATGTGGAGTTCATATGATTGTGGCATTTCCTTTCTGAATGTATGACTGAGACTACCATTTTCTTGCTGCTTAAAATTTTTAGAAAATTAATTAATTTTAGGCACCAAGATTTGCAGTACTTTTAGTGATAAGATACAGCATTCCAATACCACACCTTCCACTAGAGTCTACTTCTATTCTCTCAGTGTTCCACCCCTAAGCTCAGTTCTGTAGAACAATTGGCAGATTGCTATTTAAAAGGGGACTCCTCTGCTTTTCTTTTTTCTTTTCTTTTGTTTTCTTTAATTTCCTTCCTTCCTTCCTTCCTTCCTTCCTTCCTTCCTTCCTTCCTTCCTTCCTTCCTTCCTTCCTTCCTTCCTTCCTTCCTTCCTCCTTCCTTCCTCCCTCCCTCCCTCCCTCCCTTCCTCCCTCCCTCCCTCCCTCCCTCTCTCCTTCCCTCCCTCCCTCCCTCCCTTCATTCTTTCTTTCTTTCTTACTTTCTTTCTTTCTTTCTTTCTTTCTTTCTTTCTTTCTTTCTTTCTTTCTTTCTTTCTTTCTTTCTTTCTTTCTTTCTTTCTTTCTTTCTTTCTTTCTTTCTTTCTTTCTTTCTTCTTTCTTTCTTTCTTTCTTTCTTTCTTTCTTTCTTTCTTTCTTTCTTTCTTTCTTTCTTTCTTTCTTTCTTTCTTTCTTTCTTTCTTTTTTTTCCTTTTTGACTTTTTAGGTCACACCCAGTGATGCATAGGGGTTAGGGTTACTCCTGGCTATGAGCTCAGAAATTGCTCCTGGCCTGGGGGACCATATCGAACCTGAGGGGATCGAACCCTGGTCCTTCCTAGGCTTGCGCAGTCAAGGCAGATGCCTACTGCTCTGTGCCACTGCTCTGGCCCCCTTTCTTTCTCTCTTTCTGTCTGTCATTTTTCCCCTTTCCTTCTTTTTTTTTTATTTTTACTTTTTTGTTTGTTTACCACTGTGACCTTCCCTCCACCATTGTCCCCAGGTTCCTCTCCCAAAGCTTAACCCTTTGAGAGGCACAATATACTTTATTTTAGATGGCTTGTTACAAGAAAATGGTAAGTGGAATTATCAAAAAATAATTCCGCAAAAGAAAGTTTGTGAACATTTTTACATCTCACAATGGAGTCATTAAAGTCACTGAAGATTTACTGAACCATTTCTTGCTAGTTGAGCCTTCTGTGTTACTGTTTTTGCTTGTAGTTGGCTTCTATGCTGCTTTCCCATATAATATGCTGTATTCCTACTGGGCTGTCAATATTCTGGAATTTAGTGTTGTCATATGACCATGAACTCCAGGAGCTTCAGGATATGTGTACCTTATATCTTTTCTGAAATTTGTAACACAGCTGGGATGTTGTATACTACAGCAGCTATGGGATGTGAGTGTGCCTTTTGGGGCTCTTGTAGTTGAGGGAAGAGTCAGGGGAGGAAGTCTGTCCCCAATCTGAGAACAAACAAGAATTTTCAGCTTGAAAACCAGGGTAGCTGGGAGTTTTGTTGGCTTGGGTCTGTGTAGAGATTAGTCCTGAATCAGTTATACTGGGCCTTTCATATGGCGGCAGCTGTGGGGTATGTAGTTTGGTTGCTGGGACTTCAGCACAGTGAGGACTTGGCCTGATCACTCTAAGAATACCCCAAAGTGTTCAGCCCAAAGACCCGTGTACCCAGTAGTTTTAGTGACTTGACTTGGCATCAATAAATGGCACTCAAAGCAAGTTGTAGTGTTAAATCAAGTTAACAAGAAGCAATGATCCATTCTCAACATATTAGTCTTTCTTTGTGTTTTTCACACTAAAATATTCCATTATACAAAATACATAATGATATATACAAAAGGATTCTGAGAGCGTTAAAACTTATTTCTCCAATACTGAAAAACAGTAATAAAATTACATTATAAACATAAGAGTTTAATTGGGTATAAACATGACAACAAGAATCATCACCAAGTTTAATTTGGATATAATCTAGTGTTCAGATGTCCTTAGCAAAGAAATTTTTCAAGAAAGAATAGACATAAAAAATAACAACTGCTAAAATGAGGTGTTATGGAAACTGGGTGTTTTTGTGTGCAATTTTGCCCCCCCACCCCCAAGCCAGGAAACCTGAGAAGTGTCAGGTCAAGATGGAGGTTTCCATCCACCCCAGGGAAGGCTTTGTCTAGTATATATGTTGTAGTTTTATTGTATAGGTTAAAGTATGGAAATGCAATACCTTCCAACTTATTGTTTTCTCATAATAGCTTTGTCTTTTGGGGAGAATTTATAGTCTCATACAAATTTTTTTTGTAATATTATTATTATTTTTTTTATTTAAACACCTTGATTACATACATATTTGTGTTTGGGTTTCAATCATGTAAAGAACACCACCCATCACCAGTGCAACATTCCCGTCACCAATGTACCAAGTCTCATACAAATTTTAAAAGAGTTTGTTCTTTTTTTAATGGGTGGGGGCACGTCTAGGGTTATTCCAGGCAGGTTTGAGGGACCATATGGGATGCTGGGGCTTGAACTCGAGTAGGCCATGTGCAAAGCAAACACTCTATCCACTGTGCTATCCCTCCACCCCCAAATAATAGAGTTTATTCTAAGTCCTTAAAGAAAGTCACTGGAGTTTTGATAGGAATTGTGTTGAAAGATGTATAAAACTTTGAGTAAAGTGGTCATTTTTACAACATTAATTCTTCTAATATAATAATATGGAATATTTTTCCATTTTCTGGTATCTTCTTTTACTTATTCCATTAAAGATTTATAGTTTTAGATGTAAGTCTTTCTCATATTTTGTTTAGTTGGTTCCTATATTTGATGTTTTAGGCCATTATTTTAAATTGAATAGTCTTTTGGATTTCTTCTTTTCTAGTTAATTATTTGCATTTAGAAATGCTACCAATTTTTGTGCATTACTTTTGTAGCTTGCTAGTTTTCTGTATTGATTTATTGTTTCTTTGAGTTTTCCTAAGGGAATTTTTCATTTTTTTATGTCATCTGCTAATGGTGGATAGGTTAGCAATTTTTTCCAGTTTGTGATTGTTTGTTTGTTTATTTATTTATTTATTTGTTGCCTAATTGATTCAGTGAGGATTTCTAAAACTATAATAAAAAATAGTGAAAAAAAAATGAACATCCTTGTCTTAACTTGTGCATGATCTCATAGGGAAGACTTAGTTTTTTACCATTGAATATTATCTTGGCTATGGGTTTACTGTAAATGGCTGTCACTATTTTGAAGTACATTCCTTTAGTTCTTATTTTGCTAAAGTTTTTTTTTTATCATTAATGGATGTTGCATCTGCCCAAAAGCTTTCTCTGCACCAATTGATATTATCAGATGATTTTTATCTTTCCATTTGTTGATGGTAGTGTATTGCATTGATTTGTATATATTGAACCATACTTTTTTCTTTTTTTTTGGAACCATTCTTGTATGGAGTGAATTCCATATGATCATGATGCATGATTTTTATGACTTATTGCTCTTATATTGGTTTGCTAAGATCTAATTGAGTATTTTTGCATCAATGTTTATCAAGGACATTGGTATGCAGTTTTCATTATTAATAATATTTCTGTAGATATTCTGTGACAATAATATTTTAAAGCCCAAGATAAAATGATTTTAATATGTATATTGTATTTTGAATATATGTATGCCTATTTTTAAATATGACACTAACATTTAAATAAAAATATTAATTTGGAAAAGTGCACAAATATGAATAATCTTTTTTTATCCCATTCCCCTGAATAATCTTCTTGACATACATTTTATAACTATAAATTAAAAAGTGAACTTGAAAAAAAATTTTTTGACCACACCTGCCAGTGGCTCTTCTCTCAAACATTTTTCCTGGCAGTCTTGGGGATCAATTTGGGATGCTGGGGACCAAACCTGGGTTGACCATGTGCAAGGCAAAAGCCCTACTTGGTGTAGAGCTCCTGAAAACAAATTTTGTGAATAAAAATCATTATGTATTCTTTTCTTTTTCCCCTTTATTTAAGCATCATGATTGCATACATGATTGTAGTTAAATTTCAGTCATAAAAAGAACAACCCCCTTCACCAGTGCAACCTTCCCACCACCAATGGCCCCATCACCTTCCCCACCCCCTGTAACCTTCCCACCACCAAAGCCCCCATCTCCCTCCTTCCCCACCCACTGCCTGTATTAGAGATAGGCATTCTATTTCTCTCACTCATTAAAATTGTCATGATCGTTAGTCCAGTCATCTTTTTGACTAAACTCACTACTCTATGTGGTGAGCTTCACATTGAGAGCCAGTCCTTCCAGACCTATCTCTGTTCTCTCTGGGCATTATTACAACAATGTCTTTTGTTTTTCCTAACACCCATAGATTAATATGTACTCTTTTCTTAGAGATATTAAAAGGTATGAAATTTTAATGGAAATATGTAATATTGCACAGAATTTTATAAGGGCTAAGAATATTTTCAAGATCAGTACTTCAAACCATTTATTTTGGGGGCATCCAAATGATGTCCCTTATTGACCCTGGGGCCACAACTGGTAGTCTTGTTCAACCCATTTATTGGACTGATTTAGGACTGAAGAATACTGCTTGTTTATGGTACCAGGGAACACTAGGACACCCCAGAGGTACTTCTGCACTACAGATGTCAAATATAAACTCGTTAAAGATTTTGATTCCATTGCAAACCAGATTAGATCCCCCTTTCAGCTCTGATATAGTTTTGCATATATATATATATTTTTTTTTATTTTATTTATTTTATTTTTTTCCTAAGAGGCAGGGTCTCGCTATGTTGCCCCGGCTGGCATGCAGTGTCTATTCACAGGCACCATCACAGGCGCTTTGACCTGCTCCGTTTCTGACCTGGGCCGATTTGCCCCTCCTTAGGCAACCTGGTGGTCCCCCGCTCCTCGGGGTGTCACCATATTGATGCCAAACTTAGTGAGGACACTCGATCGGCATAGCGCACTGCAGTCCAGAACTCCTGGACTCAAGCAATCCTCGGCCTCAGCCTCCTGAGTAGCTGGGACTATAGGCGTCCGCCACCACGCCCGGCTGAATAATTTTTAATAGGGCTTATATTACTAAGTTGCTTTGTACATTTTACACTATATTATTAACACCGGTTAATTTTATATATCTATTACCAAACACTTCTCTCAGTTCTCAGATATTGCCTTGGATTTTGAAATTCTAGAATGGTAGTTTTCAAAATTTTTGTCTTAAATCATAGTAAGAAATACATTTTATGGATTGTGTATAAAGGCAAAATTGAATTTCATGAAACAATAGTAATGTACTCTGAAATTTTTTATTTTATTCTCTATCATCTCTTTTTAGTCCATTCTATTGCATGCCGTTCCATTTTATCCTATTGCATTGTGCTGCAGTCCAGGTATTTTCCAAACATTGGTATGACCCATTATATTGATTTTGTAAATTCTTAATTGGTTTAAAGGTATAGTTTGAAAAAATTGCTTTGAGGCATGCCTTTCTGATGTTCACATCCCTGATGTTTAGCATAGAATCTGACACTACTGGTTGTCTATAGGCCTACAGAATTTATTTGCTTATTTTAAAATAGCCCTACAGATTTAAATTTTAATATAGGAAAAATTCTGCTTTCACTGGGCTCAGAATAGGATTTCTAAATTAATATTTTAAAGACTAGCATATGTCCTAAGTTAGGAATTTTGTTGAATATAAAATAAATTCTTACAACACCTGATTTTGGATATTCTACTAATACTAGTATGTTATCCATCTGCAACCAGAAGTACATAATGACAAATTATTTATTAATACAAGCATTTTTGAGTTTCTAGTAGGCATTCCTAGTATATTAAAAACCTTGTCACTTAAAATATGTAAAGAGAAAATAGAGTGTATGTGGGAGCTCCAACTTCCATTTAGAATCACTTAAACGGGAAGAAATTTGTGCATTTAAAATAACTACCCTGAAATAATTTAGAACTGAAAAATGAATATGAGTCAATTATAAGAAAATGGATGTATTCTTCTAAAACATGAGGAAGAACAGAGCCAATCTGTGTGAAGGGAACAAATCTGAGAGATAGAATGGGGTTAGCAGGGCCTATGATGCTAGAACAAGCAGTGAAATGAGTTAGAGCACAGTGTGTGGCAGGAATGAAAAATTGCATTAGGAAAAGAATACACAAACCTTATTGACTTTTTAAAGGATTAATATCTAGTAAAATATATTCAATGGAGCATTTAATTTATGGTATTTCCTAGTTGTAGTGTAAGCAAGAAGATAAATTAACATCTACAAGAAGAAATATTTGTTATCTTTCCTTGGAAGAAAATAGTATATTTTTATATAAAAGACAATTCATATGACAAGGGATATATAGTTCCAAGGGCTGGAGAACATGCTATGCATACAGCAGCTCAGGGTTAAATTTCTTGCCTCTAAGCACCACCAGGAATAATTCTCTGAACACTAACCTATGAATACCTCAACCACACCCTCAAGAGAAAAAAAGAATAATTCATTATTCTAGACGATATAGTTAAATTACACATGTATAGTTCAAATTTTGATAATGTAGTCTATGGCAGGCCACATATGTTGAAACTCACCAGAACAATAATATATTATCTCAGGATAATATAAATACTTTTAAATGCATTAACAGAATATATGATCAAAGATATTTAAATTCATCCGAGTGCCACAAAGATTAAAAATTAAAAAAGCTGCATTTTCTCAGATACCTTGGAAGGCAATTTTTGATTTTACTGTGTCAAAATGTGAAACAGAACAAAATAATTACTCTCCTCCAGAAACAATGTGTAAAATGTTTATGTCATATTACCAATGAGCAAGATTTGTCAGGGAGATAGCTTACTTTGGAGTTCATTCAAAAACAGAAAAGAGCAGAGAAGTAAAATCAAAAGAACAATTACACTGTTGTCTACTGGGGATCAGTCCTGAAGATTTTCTGTGGCACTACACAGAACATATTTCACAATTGTCCCATTGAAGACAAAATTGCCTATCCCTCCAAAATAGAGGGCTGCACTCACACCCCTGAAACACAATTTCTGCCCCTGATTCAATGTCAATATGTACCTCAACCATTACTGGGAAAGATTTGTAATACACTTTGGCAAAATAAAAATTATTATTAAAAAAAGTTTCCAAAACAAAAACCAAACAAACGAAAAGAAACAGTTTCTGAATACTTATCTATTGATTCTGAAAACTTCGAGGATTGTTCAGCACTACAATGAGAGTAGAGCTCATAACTTCTTCATAATTGAAGAAAGTGAAGATCTTTCTTGTGAATCTTAAATTACTGCATTCCCTAAATACCAGAAGCATCTTTCATTCTTTCATATCCCAGAATTCCAGTAGTTTTTTCTAATTTTCTAAATCAAATATCTTTCACCTAAAATGGTTTCTGTTTTCCAAATCACAGTAGCTGAAATGTTTAAAAATAAATATATGTAAACAAATTCAAGTAATAGTGACTATTTAGAAAAAGTTGCCTGCATCAGTAATTGGATGGGTAAGGGGGGTTAAAAATGGATAAAGGGAAATTATCTAAAGGAAAAGATATAAGTATATATAATATATACATTAGAAATAAAATTTGCATTGAGTAAGGGACAAGGAAAGTAAAACAATTCCTTTTAGGAAAGAATTTGAAAATGTTCAGAATGCAATATTTTATAGGCATAAACTAAGTGGGAGAATTCATATTGAATGAGGCTCCAAGACAGAGATAGGAATTATATTTTGAGTCATTTTGATTGATCTGTGAGTCAGCATTTCAGAAGAGATATGCGGACTGATGACAGATTTAGAAATCATATGGGTTCCAGCAGTATATAAAGATGGATGAGATTTCTTGTGAAGAGTACTAAAATAAGTTTGAATACAAATATTCAAGTGCAAATGAGGAGAACGTCAATAAAAAATGAGAGCAGCCACAAAAAAATAGATAGCAAACTAGAAAAGAATGATGTCATAGAAACCAAGAAAAGAAAATTTCAACACTATCATATCAGAATGAGCAATTTTGGCAAGAAAGATAAGGTCCTAAAATGTCCTTTGAAATTTGCAATTATAAGATCACTGGTGTCCATTTACAATGGTTTAACTAAATGAGATTTGGAAATAACTGGGCTAAAGCAGATTGAAATTAAGAAATTCAACTGTAAATATGAGAAAAGAGTGAGGGGGGTTAAAAGGAAAAAGGAATGTTAATGTGTTATAACTTCCTTGACTAATTTTATCTACTGCTCTTTTACCTATTTATAACTCAAATTCTTTCAAATAAATGTATATAAAACACATATTATTAAATTTTTGAATGTATTCAATGTCTTCAAAAGGTTTTTAAAGACTTTTCCATGCCCTCAAATTTCAATTTTCTCTGGCTTTATTGGTTTATCTCAGGGTATCATTTCCCCAGGAGATCTTTGATTTTTCAAAATTATTTTAATTTAATATAAATGTGTGTATATAGCATATATAATTTTATTGGGTTTGAAATTTCTTGATTTATTTATAGTTTCCTGTTAGTATTTGTGTCATGATGGCATAACCACACACACATACACACACACACACACACACACACACACACACATATTTTGCCACACCCAGTGGCGCTGCAGGGCTATTCCCAGCTCACTACTTTGACTATATATGGTATTGGGATGGAATCCAGTTCTCATGTTGGAAAAGCATGTGCTTCACCCCACTGAGATCACTTCTCAGCCTCTGTTCCCAGCACATAGCTATATATTGTACCTAGCACATGTAAAACACAAAAAATAAAAATTTTAAGAATAAAGGGAAAGATCAATTATACAATGATTTATATGGATTACCAAAATATTAACTATAAACTAACATTTATTCCAGGTTATAATCTTAGAAATTTTTTTTGTTTTTCAAGTGATGTTATCTAATTGTAATTCCCAGTAATTTCTGGAAATGTACTTTGCTATTTCATCATCAGTTATGATTTCTAATTTTTTATAGCTCTATTTTATTTTTTGTTTTTTTTCGGGCCACACCCATTTGATGCTCAGGGGTTACTCCTGGCTAAGCGCTCAGAAATTGCACCTGGCTTGGGGGGAATCACATGGTACACCAGGGGATTGAACGGCAGTCCATCCTTGGCTAGTGCTTGCAAGGCAGACACCTTACCTCTAGCGCCACTTCGCTGGCCCCTATAGCTCTATTTTTAAATAAAATACAAATCACAGCTATTTTATATAATTTTGTCACTGGTATATATACATTTTATATTTTGTTATTGGTGTATACATTGGAGACTGTTTATTGCTTCACATCAGTAAGAATTTTGGCTTATAATGTTGTAGTATTATAGACATTAAAGCACAGATGGATTTAGTTTAAAAGGAATCAATTATAGTTTGCTTGTGTAGGTTAGCATATGATGCTTCCAAAATTTGCTTGTAAATTGAAAACAAGGCATAATGGGTCAAGTCCCATTTAGATTGACCTCATTCAGAATATTTGAGAGCTATTTCAATTTGAGGTTTTAAGATGTGACTCATTTGTCTTTGTATTCTCAGTGTCTAATACAAATACAAGCATTTACTACTTGGGTCAGATTTCAAAGGCTGATTTAAGTTCATGTATTGGTGCATGCTTTGAATCTAATTCGGCTCATGTATTGGTGCATGCTATGAATCTAATTTAACTCATGTAATTTTCTCTTTGATTTTCTATCGAATAAATAATCAAGATAGTATTTTTATAAACCACAAAGGGATATACATAAATGGAAACAGTTCCTTCACATTTTCAGTTTCTTATGAATATGTGCTTTGAGTTTAATGATCATGATAAGTACTCCAGTGCAAAAATGTAGATATGAAACTGTCAGGATGATGCAGGGATGGTCCATGTCTGCTGGGAGAGTGGCTTTGCCAGAACTCAGCATTTTACCTCATATTCAGCTAGTTACATCAAAGAGTTAACTGAGTTTTTTGTTTGTTTGTTTGTTTGTATTTTGGGCCACAACTGGTTACGCTCAGGGGTAAGTTCTGGCTATGTACTCAAAAATCGCTCCTGGCCAGGGGACGCCGGGGATCAAAACCAGGTCCGTCCTGGGTCAGCCGCATGAAATGTGATAGCCCTACTGCTGTGCTATCGCTCAGGTCCCGATTTAACTATGTTTTGAGGCTGTAAACTGAGAAATAGGAGAGCCACATCTCATCTACCCACATGTGGGAGATAGAGTTAGCAATGGGTTTAGAAGGTAGACGGAAGTCATATCTTGCCAATTTCTGTTGGAGGGATTTGGTGAGAAAGCACTACTATGGCATAGTGCATAGTAATGCTATGGGCACTACTGTGGGCACTAATATGGGTTCCCCAGTTTTCTAGTTGTGCCTGGGGTGTGAAGTTTCCCTTATTAAAGATTTTATAATCTAATTTTTTATCCACATTAAATTTATTTAATAGTTCTAAAGAGAAATTTATGCTAAGAGTTATGATGAAATGTTAATCATGCAGGCATTAGTTAAAGTGAGTGGTAAGTCATCTGATTTGCCTTGAAGCATGTCCAGAAAAGAAATGAGAGAAGAGATAATTCATTCAAAAATTAATTAATTAATTAAGCAAACATAGATTGAATTCCTACTATGTCTCATTTAGCATGCCAAAGTACTGGGAATAAAAAATGACTGAGACAAGATTCTTTTCTAGAAATGTCACAGTCTAATAGAGGAGATAAAAATGCACCTACTGAACCAGAGCACAATGTAATACATTACATTTTTATACTTTGCTGTTGGTATATTAAATTTACCAAGAGAAGACAGATGAATGAACAACTAATTATAGTGAAGAAAGCATCTGTGAAGACCCAAGAGAAGGGACAATGCTTATGCTTAATATTAAAAAAAAAAAGGGATTGTTTGGTCCTATACATAGTACAGTGGTTAAGGTACTCTAGACTCGATCTAGGTTCAATTTCTGACATCAAATTTTTCCCCAGACCATTGTGAGGTGCTTTAGAATTCTGAGCATCAGTGTCTGTGACCCTGGGAACCTTCAGCATGAAGCAGAATACTCAAATATCAGCAGTGCCTCGGCATCATATCCTTTGCCCTCACATTGGGCTCAAGCTGGGTTGGATGAGAATCTCTGGTGATTTCCTGAGTCTTCATGGAAAGCATCCTTCCCACTCCAAATGATTGTTTAGCACTGGGATGGCCCATATTGTCTCTGGCACTGCAGAGTTCAAGAAAGATCTTATCCTCAGGTCCTAGCACTGAATCACTGTTTTTCCTGGTTGATTGTATGTCACCTGCAGTAGTCCCTATGATACCACAATACCACTTCCCTTACACCAATTTATTGTTCTAGCGAAGTAGTTTCAGGCAGAGTTGTGGAAAAACAAAGGAATACAAGTGATAGTTAGGACAGAGAAAATAATTATATAAAGAGAATTCAATAAACATGTTATTAAAAGTTTTTGGGGAAATGAGTCAGAGAAGCTGAAATAAAATTGTGAATAGTTTTTGTAAGGAAAAATGTTTAGATTTTAGCATACTGGTAACTGATATTAGATATTTTTTATAAAGAAAGTAATAGGAACAGTATATATTTTATTAGATAATTTTAGACACTGAATAGATTGAGAGAGGTAAGAAAGTAATGGCAGGGAGTAATGGCATTGATATGAGAAAATTTGAAAATAAGCGGTAATTATTGAATGGATGAGTAACACTGTGGCTTATCAATAGGTGAAGGGAAAATAAGGAGAGGAGATTGGAGTGTGAAGATTTATACCAGCTGTTGTTTTGGTATATGGCAGTGGTCATCAAGTCGCGGCTTGCGAGCCACATGCGGCTCTTTACACTTTTTTAAAAATTTTTATTGTGACCAAAGTGCATTACAAATCTTTCACTGCATCATTTATGGTACATAGTGACAATGAATGAGGGGCATTCCCACCACCAGTGCTGTCCTCCCTCCGCCCCTGTTCCCAGTATGCATCCCATATCTCCCTCCTCTACCCCCCAGTATGCTAGTGCAACTGGTCTCCACTTTACAGCTTGTTGTAGATTGAGCATCTATTCCACTATCATTGGAGATAAAAAGGATAAGAAAAAGGGAGAAAAAAATTTGGTGACAACTACCAAAAAAAAAAAAAAAGAGAGAGAGAGAGAGGAAAAAAAAGAAAAGAAAAAGTATGGGTGCTGGAGTGGTAGGGTTTGGTGTTCCCCCCACTTTTTTTTTTTTTTTTTTTGCATAGGCACAGTAAGCATTGGGGAAGAAAGGGAATTCCCATGGCCTAAGAGATTCAGGGTTTCTACATCCTTGAAGCATACCATCATGGGATCAACCCCTGGCTCAATATATACTCATTACCCCATCCCAAAGGCTTTTTTGTGATGCCAGGAAAGTTTCCTCTCAGTTGTGTGTGAGAAAATCAAGCCACTGTAGCTAGCAATCTTGTTATTTGCGCAGGTTATAGATCAGGGTCTAGGATAGAGGCTCTAGGTTCTAGAGGTTCCTATCCATCGTTGTTGTGGTGTTCAGTCTTCTGTAACACTTGCTCCCTGTTTTCGTTCAGTCCCTAAGCCGAAGCCTAGGATATTATGGATCCAAATGTTCTGCTTAGTCTCTGTTGTCCAAGTTGGACCTCTGCAATAAGACATCTTGTTGTTGTTGTTGTTTTTTATGTGTCCTGGACTACAGCCTAGGGTAGGGTTTTCCTTATTAGTCCCAAGGTAGGCTGTGTTCAGTCACGGTTGTCAAAATCAGTTTTCTGTTGTTGGTGCTCGTATTTTTCACAGTTCAAAGGATGATATCTCTTCTGATCTCCATTTAGTGTTAGGTGATGTGATAAGACAGCCTGGTCTTAGGTCAAGTTTTCCTTTCCTTGTTGTCATATCAAAACTAGCACAAGTTGGTGCCAGAATAGTGTTATAAATCTCCCAATGGAGCTTAGTTTCTGGTGGTGTTGCCCAGAGCTGTGTCATTTCTACGTGGGGGATCTGGGGTTTCAGATTGGACTAACACTGTCCAATCTCATGGGGATGATTGTATCCACATGACACATGTTCAGGATGGGAGGCACCCTTCTGCTATAAAAAGTGAGTTCTTATCCCTAGAAGATAAGATCTTGTTTCTGTGTCTATGGTTTTTTTTACTGTACCCACACACAAACGTATGGTGTCATACTGTGTTGCTGGTGCTATTCTGGGTAAGGATGACAGGCTGCACACACAGTCTCTGTCGTCTGGTTTTGTTCTGAGCTTTTATCCCAGAACCCAGTTGCCAAACCTGGCCCTGAAGACCAGTTTGGATGGGGGGGATCTCGGTCTCCTGGACTAAGTGGTCAGCCCAGAAGGCCATTGGCCAGCTGTCTGCCCAGATTCCCAGCCATTCTCTCATCTTCTGTAATAGTTCTTCTTTGAGCTTGGTTTGGTTGTCTATGGATTGCTTGAACTCGCTGGCTAGTGATTCCATGATTTTTTTTTGCCATGGCTTGCAATGCTGCTTTTAGGTTTTCATCTATTGGGACGTGCATTTTGGTAGACTTGGAAACTTGCTAAGATTTCTCTCCATATCCCCTGTTGTTAGTGTTTTCCTTAGTTTACCCATATTTCTTTGCATTTGGTGGTTTGGCTTGGAGTGACTGAGTTCTGCAGGTCTAGTCGGCCTGGGCCAAACGCCCTTCTCCTTCTACCTGGCAGACAATGTGGTTCAGCCCCCAGCTGCCGAGACTGAACTCTACAGGACAGCTGGGCCAACTGCCTTTCCCCCAGAAATTTTTTTTTAATTATTTTATTGCAAAGATTTTGAAGGGTTGAAAAGTAGTTCAGTGGTAAAGCATTTCTTTTACAAGTATGAGGTTATTTAGAATATGACCCTCTATAAGTCCCTACAGTCCTAAATATGACCCCCAGTGACTCTGCTACTGAGTATCTCTAGTACACCACAACAAAATGTAAAATATCCAGTGTACCACAATCAGGATTGCTGAGCAAATGTTAGTTAGCAATGAAATAAAGTGTGTGTCACTCAGAAAATACCAAGAATGGTCTACCAAGAACTAACAAGCACAGTCAAGTACGTTAGATCCACAATTTCACTGAGACAAGAACAAAAAGGAAAAGGATGGAAGTGGGGGAAAGAAGCCAAGATAAAGTTCCAAAAAGAAATTATGCAAGATCTTTGAGACTCTTGAACTCTCAAATGTTAATGGATGCAATTACACAAACATATGTTATTTTTAACTTATTTCTCTGAGATAAACTTGATAACTAAAATGTGATAAATGATTCCCAAAGATAGACTTTTGGGTGATGCCTCCTTGGAAATGCTCAGAATTAGATTTTGATGTGCTAGGGGACCATATGATACCTGCATGGAATTTAATTTAGAACCTTAAACATTCAAGGTATTCCAACTTTGAGCTTTCTCTCTGGCTCATAGAGCTGATATTTGAATCTAGCATACAGAGCATTTATCTATAAAGAAAATAATTAATTATTGCTCATTAAGTGCAAAACATTTGGGAAGTAAAACTTTTAAATGAAAAAATTTTCTCTTTTCTTGTACACTGTTCTGTATTTAAATTATGTGAAATGAATTTTACATTTATACAAAGTCAAAGCAACAATGGAAAGTCAAAGCAACAATGCAAACCATTGTCTCTAGTCTATGGATTTATTTTTAAAAACAATCAGCAAACATTTTTGAAAACAATTGGCAAACAATCAGCAAAATATCAAAGTTCATTGGGATTCTATAAACATATCCATCTGTTCTGTTTATTCATTGAGAAATGATGGTTCAACTTCATAGGGTAGATAACACAGGGAAATTAGTGTCTAAAGTTCTGTTCTGCTCTTCAAGAGGTGCCCTAAAATTTTAGAGCATTTGTTAGTTGTTTGTTACTCCATATAACTTTAACAGTGATTTAAGATAACAAGTTGAGGGCCTGGAGAGATAGCACAGCGGTGTTTGCCTTGCAAGCAGCTGATCCAGGACCAAAGGTGGTTGGTTCGAATCCTGGTGCTCCATATGGTCCCCCGTGCCTGCCAGGAGCTATTTCTGAGCAGATAGCCAGGAGTAACCCCTGAGCACCGCCGGGTGTGACCCAAAAACCAACCCCCCCAAAAAGATAACAAGTTAATATTGTCTCATATACTTCTTATGACAATAGCAGTTTAGCTGGATACTTCTGGTTTTAATTTTATATAAGGTGTCATTATATGACAGAGAGAACTAAAATTATATGAACACATGACTGGGCCTGAAGACTCACCTTTCAATATAACTCAGTCACAGGACTGAAAAGTTGGTGCTGAAAAATTGGCAAGAGACTTCATTTTCCTTCCCCAAGAATATTTTTATGGGGCTACTTGAGTTTTCCCATGTATAGTGATCCATTTCCTCCACTGTGAACCACCCAATAAAAAGAAGACCTTTGTCACCAGAAATCGTATCTTGTGATTTCTACTATGCTCTCTTCCTCTCATAATTGACTCCTTGACATAGAAGAAAGGGAAATCATGGGAGTGTTATTTCTTTCTTCTTTTTTTCTGGGGGGGGGGTCACACCTGGTGGCACTCAGGGGTTACTCCTGGCTCTGTGCTCAGAAATCGCCCCTGGCAGGCACAGGGGATCATATGGGATGCCAGGGTTTGAACCACCATATATCCTGTGTTGGTCACATGCAAGGCAAATGCCTTACCACTGTGCTATCACTCTGCACCCCCTTTTTTTGGAGGGAGTGTTATTACTAAGGGTGAAGTTCTTTGGGGGACTTCCTGATATCTGGTTCGACATATTTCTCAAGGTAATCCCAATCTGTTTATTTTTATGAGTTGGTTTTCTAATCCTTGTATGAAGGTGAGAATTGCAGTCCACAATAATAGTACTTTTCATTCACACATGCTTAAATGCCTCTGTAACTTTCAGCAAGTTAGAAAAGTGCAGTCAGTTTAACGATCTGCACATCAGGCAGCAGAGAGAATGGGATTAGCTGCTTTCATCACAGCAAAGCTTGCTTACCTTGGAGAATAGGAGAAGTGGGAAAGAGGTTGCTTTTCAAGTATCCAAACAGAAGACTGTTTATGAAGGGAAAACACTGCTCAGATTTTTACTTCTCTCTATTTGCAGCATTATCTACAATAGCCCAAATCTGGAAACAACCCAAGTGTCCAAGAACAGATGAATGGGTAAACAAACTATCACACACATACACACACACACTCGACTGCTCTAAAAAGAGGTGAAATAATAAAATTTTCTGTTCTTTGAATGGATCTGGAGAGAATCGGAAAGTGAGGAACAGATAAAGAACAACTATTCTCTTTCGTATAAAGAAAATAGTAAGGAAGAAACATATGCTTAAAGGTAACAGAAACAGATCTGGTTTTTAGTAGAGTGCTTCATAGTAGAGATGAGGTGGGCATGCAGATCAGATAGAGAGGAAAGTGCACTGAGACAATCATGGAGGAAAGCATGCACCCCAATGGAGAGTGTGTGTGGTGTGGAAATATTTTATACACAAAATTCTACCATTACTAGCATTGTATATCATGGTGCCTAAAATAAAAACAGGAAAAAGATAGCAAAGGGTAAAGAGGTGGCATTATTAAGAACTTTAAAACTGGGAACAGTGGCAGAGGGAGGTCAACACTGGTAATGGGAATTGCCTTAATTCACTGTCACTATGTACCTTAAATATAACTGTGAAAGACTTGTAATTTATATTGGCCTCAATAAAAATTATTAAAAAATGTTTATGTTTGGGGCCAGAGAGAGAGCACATGGAGATAGGGCATTTGACTTGCATGCAGAAGGACGGTGGTTCGAATTCCGGCATCACATATGGTCTCCCAAGCCTTCCAGGAGCGATTTCTGACCATAGAGCCAGGAGTAACTCCTGAGCGCTTCTGAGTGTAACCCAAAAAAACAAAGAAAAAATGTTTATGTTTATTCATGTATATATTCTCTTTAAGTATTTAGTATTGATTTGGATATCTTAGGTCTTTTATGACTCCACACGAACTTTACAATTGATTGTTTTAAGTCCTTGAAGAATGTTGTTTGAATTTGAATAGGGACTACATTTAATCTATATAGTAGGTTAGGTAATATGGTCATTTTGATGATATTGATTCTTCCAACCCATGAACATGAAATGTTCTTCCATTTCTTTATGTCCACTTCAATTTCTTTCTGAAGTGTTTTAAAATTTTTGCGGTATAGGTCTCTCATCGCTCTTGTCAGGTTGATTGTAGGTACTTGATAGTTTTGGATACTATTTAAATGGATAGATTCTTTAATCTCTTTCTCCCTCTAAGTGTTTAAAACACTCTTCTTAGGTAAAGGATGTATGGGATTGAGGACTTTTTGGGGAATGGTGGTGTTGAATTTCACTGGAATGGCATTGGCTAGGTTTGGTGACAAGCACACATATAAAGGAATAAAGTTAACCGCAGAAATTTTATAGTGATTAATGAATAAAAACTCACAATAAATGACTTTATCTCTAAAATGTACTAAACAAAAAATAAACCCAAAACTCCTCTGATAATTATAGTGATGACTATAATGAAAACAAATTCTAAAGTTTTCACCCTTTTATCTTGTTTTTCTAATAGGCTTATAGTTTATATGGGAATAATTTTCCAGACTTGCATTTAAGAATTATATATCAATTCATGATTCGTGCTCTTAAATTCTCGCTTGGGAATAGTTCTTGGACCCAGAATAATTCTGAGTGAGGTAATAAAATACGTTGTACACAAATAGTCATTTTCAAATTTAAAATACAACCCATGCTCTAAAGGCACTCTTTAATAGTTATATACAATTCTAATGAAGTATTGAGGTCATGCTATCCTGCAACAAGAGTATTAATAGGCTTTTAGCCACATTGAAATATGTGTTGTCCAGATGCTTTCAGGCATAATTGTGATGATTCTGGGAACTTATTCAGAACTGGCAATACACTGCAATTATTTTTTTAATCAGCAGTATTTAATTGATTTGAGGATTATTCCTGTTTGATATTTGAATCAGACTGATAAATGTCCCTTGTCCAAAAATGACATCTTTAATGCAAATTTCATGTGACAAAATGTTTTGTGATGCCAATGTTGTTTTCTTTCCACAAGAAAGCATAATTATGGTCCTTTTATCAGTAATATTGTTTTATATTTTAACGTTTTGATTTACATAAAATGTAATATATATATTTTATATTTTAAAGTTTTAATTTACATAAAATGTAATATATATATTTTTTTGATTTACATAAAATGTAATATATATATATATATATATTTTTTTGGTTTTTGGGTCACACCCAGCAGTGCTCAGGGGTTACTCCTGGCTCCTGGCAGGCTCGGGGGATCATATGGGATGCCGGGATTTGAACCACCGTCCTTCAGCATCTAAGGCAAATGTGCTACCATTGTGCAATCTCTCTGGCCCTATTGATATATTCTAAAAGCATTTCATAAGTGTTTCCATAGAAAAATGACCAGTTGAAGTAATGTCAGTGGAGTGTTCTTTGGAGACTGAAGTTCAGTATATACTTTATAAAATCAACTTTGATGTCATTATGATAATTACAAGCTATATATGCCCTAATTAATTTACTTTCAATTATTAAAAAAAATATTACTTTGCTTAAACACCACCGTTTACATAATTTCTTATAATACATTTGTTTCTGCCATTTCATTGTTGCACACTAATCCTACAGCCAGTGTAAAATCCCTTCATTGGTATCCCCAAATTCTCACACACCCAAGCTTGTCCCTTTGGCAGGAACAAAATAGTTTATTTAATATTGCTTGTTTACATAACTATGGAAAAAGCAAAGCAAAAGAAACTTTATGAAAGTTATTATATCTTGCAATGGGGCCATTAAATAAATCATGTCTGAAGGTTTATTAAGCCTTTTGTTGCCAGTTGATCAGTTTTTGGTTTAAGTGGTTTCTATGCTGCCTTTTTTTTTTTTTTTTTTTGGTCCACCCTGCACGCTCAAGGGTTACTCCTGGCTCTATGTTCAGAAATCACTCCTGGCAGGCTCAGGGGACCATATGGAATACCAGGATTTGAACCACCATCCTTGTGCATGCAAGGCAAATGCTCTACCTTCATGCTATCTCTTTAGCTCCTTCTATGCTGCTTTGAAAAATTTTTTTTTTTTTTTTTTTGGTTTTTGGGACACACCCAGCAGCGCTCAGGGTTTGCTCCTGGCTCCACTCTCAGAAATCGCTCTAGGCAACCTCAGGGGATCATATGGAATGCCAGGATTCGAATCAATGACCTTCTGCATAAAAGGCAAAAGCCTTACCTCCATGTTATCTCTCCGGCCCCTGCTTTGACATCTAATTGGTGTGTTTCTAGTAGGGTGTCAGTATTGAAAAATCTGAAGGTACCATGTGGTCCAGGAATTCCAAGTTTTGTGGCTAACATGTTAGTAGCTGTGTGGCCTGGCTATTGCTTCCACGACTAATAGAATATGTAAAGACTGGAAAGGTGAAGCAGAGGCTGCCTGCATTCATTTTGACAAAGTTCTAGAGATCTTAGCCTGAATACTGGCCATACCTAAATTTTTAGTCAGTTAGGTTTCTCTACAGATATCAGTGCTAAGTGGTGAAGTTGGGTCATTGGCATGGTGGTGATTGTGGGTAATGAATGCAACTGCTGAGGTTATGGTAGGGTGGGAACTTTATCCACATATCCTCTTGATTTGTACCCATTACAGCTTGGTTGACATTTATTTTTTAAAGGTTTATTTACTTATTTATCTATTTACTGTTTTTTTGGGCCATACCTGGCAAAGCTCAGGGGCCACTCCTAGCTCTGTGCTCAGAAATCGCTCCTGGCAAGCTCAGGAGACATATGGGATGTCATAAATTGAACCAGGTTTGTCCCAGGTTGACTGCATGCAAGGCAAATGCCCTACCACTGTGCTATCTCTCTCTGGCTTCTTGGTTGACATTTCTTTCTAGAATAAAATTATGGAGTTGGCTGATGAGTAGACACTAGACAGTGTTGTGGGGTGTGGTTACAGCTGCCAGGGCTTCCTGAAGTATAAAACGGTGTGAGAGGGTAGCCTCATTCACTCCAACAAAGTCCTGGAGATCTCAGCCCAAGTACCTGCATTTCTGGAGTTTTGTTTGTCAGGCACCTCTGCATATATTAGTGATAATGTGGTAATTTTCAGTTCTATCATTTGTATTTCAGGGTTTATAAAATCTACTTTCTGTTTGTTTGTTTTTGGGCTCCACCCAGTGGTGTTCAGGGCTTACTTCTGGATTTTAACTCAAATTACTGCTGTCAGTGCTCAGGGGACTGTATGTGGGGCTGGAGACTGAACCTGGGTCAACTATGTACATAGTAAATGCTCTACCCATTGTACTATCACTCTTGACTGTATAAAATCATACCCGGTGGCACTCAGTGGTTACTCCTGACTCTGTTCTCAGAAGTTGCTTCTGGCAGGCGTAGGGGACCATATGGGATGCTGGGGATAGAACCTGGCAGCAAGCAAGGCAAACACCCTACCTCTGTGCTATCCCTTTGGCCCCCAAAATCTACTTTTTAATTGAAATTTTAAAATGAGTTTTAGTTTTGTCAGCATGAAGAAATTACCCAAGATTGACCAATTTTCTCCTTAAAGATTTAAAGTGATGAAATCTCCCAAGGCTAAAATGAAGCTGGCAAGCAGGCAGATAGGGGAAGTGAACTCCTCTAACAAAGAGTTCATGGAAAGTAGTAAAACCAAACAGCCTTAAGGCTGCCAGGACCTACCATGCGGACACAGCCTTAACTTCAGCAGGAACCAAGTCCAGGAAAGGAATTGCAGAAACCATCAATGATTACCAATGTTCTGCCATGAGCCTTTACCTAGATAGAAAGCCCCACATGGGTTATGTTGAGGAATAAACTATAAAAGTCAATTTGAGTAAATAATGGACGTTCATGTGCTGCCTGAGCATGTGGTGTCCAAGTGCATGTGGTGCCTGAGTACATGTACATGCCATCAACACTGTCCCTCTTGAGACATATACTTTCATATCTTAACATTGGGATGTGTACTAGGATTTTCTCCATTTTTTTTTTTTTTTTTTTTTTTTTTAGCCACAGCTGGTGGTGCACAGGGGTTACTCCTGACTATCTGCTCAGAAATAGCTCCTGGCAGGCATGGAGGACCATATGGGATGCCGGGATTTGAACCAACCACCTTAGGTCCTGGATATGTTGCTTGCAAGGCAAACACGGCTCACTGTGCTATCTCTCCGGCCCCCATTATACTCTCTTGAGTGAGTTTCCTCTTTACCTCCCTCTCTTTTTCTCTTTCCCAGGACTTACAAACACAACCCGTTATTTTAACTTCGGAAAATTATTTTGTAAATGCTCATTCACGTTTCTAAATGTTTCTAGTTACAAAGGAGATATTAGGTAATAGGTAAAAAGAAATATTTTCTAACAAGAAGAAATTTTTGGAATAGTGTACTAAATTGTTTCAGATATGCAGTTTTGCTGATGGATATAGATAACTCAGGACTAGAGAATATTCCTAGAAAGTATTCATTATGTTTAACTCCTTGGTACATTATAAGAATTTCTTACTTTTCTTTTTTTTTGGGGGGGGCACACCCTGTGACACGCAGGGGTTACTCCTGGCTATGCACTCAGAAATCACTCCTGGCTCAAGGGACCATATGAAATGCCTGGGGATCAAACCAAGGTCAGTCCTAGATTGGCCACATTCAAGGCAAATATCCTACCACTGTGCTATCCAAGAATTTTTTTGTTTTATAAAAAAATAAATTAGGTATTAAATTAGGTATTGAATTTAAAGTTCTAAATGAACAATATCATGATTTAAAAACATGAATTTCTTGACATGGGGCACAGATATACAGTTTTTTTTTTTAGCTCCTACCATTACCTATTGTTTTAACAGTTATTTAATTTACCTCAATAGTATTTTTGTAAGTAATAGTTTTTTATGTTTTCCAATATTGAAATGAGTCTTCATTGTTGCAAGTCAGCCCCTGAAAAGGTTGACTGATGGAGGGATGGAGGATGAGTTCTTTCCCCTCCAGCTCGGAGCATGCACCTGCCACCCTGTCCAGCCGATGGTTCTGAGGTGAAATGGCAGGTAAACAGCTCGCAGACAGTCAAGCTTGTGGAAGTATTAGCTTTATTCGGTGGGCAAGACTGAAGTCCAAAGACTCAGCCTCAATTCCAGTCCAAAAAGCCCCTCGCCTTCCACAGACCCTTGTTTTTATCTCCAGAATCAGGTACCACCAAATGGTGGGATCAGATACTACCCAATGGTGGAAGCAGAATCAGGTACCACTCTAGGGTGGGGGCAGAATGCCAGGTCACACCCTAGGGTAGGGCACAATCACCGATCAGGGTAGGGTCAGTAACATAATAATCCCATAAAATGTTTACATACACAACAATTCCCCCATTTGTTTTTAGTAAATAAACAATATTGTCTACAATTATTAAAGGAAAAACTAGTCAATATTAAAAGAGCGGCTGTTTGCATAAGCGCATCATAGGAAAATGTAAAGAAAAACTTCTAATCTAAACACAGGGTGTCTAAAACCAGAAACATGTATCAAGGAATCAACTACAAGCTCCTGAGAAGATAAATTTAAGATGTACATAGATCCTTCGAAGAGACGCCAGAAAGGTTGTGTAGCAGGTGAGAAGAAGCACCTTTTCTTTATTTGTTGTTGTTGGTTTTTGGTATTTGGTTTTTGGGTCACACCTGGCTCAGGAGTTACTCCTGGCTCCATGCTCAGAAATCGCTCCTGGCAGATAACGGGATTCGAACCAATGACCTTCTGCATGTGAGGCAAATGCCTTATCTTCATGCTATCTCTCCGAACCCATTTTCATTCAAGTCCAGGTAGAGCAGAAAGCCCATCTTTGAGGTCAATGAATTAGGCCCTTATTTTGGAGGAAGAAGCATATACCCCCTGCACAGTGGGGGGCCACTGCAATGATGATCAATAGGCTTCTGAACTTAATCCAAGTACTTAATCCAGGCTGAAGTCCATATGATGTCCAAAATTGATGTACCAATAAGGTCAATTATTTATAGATGGGAGCTTAAGTCACAAACCAACAAAATGTTTAAGTCAGAGACCCTCTCTGTGTAAATAAACAACTTGGGGGCCCATCCAAAATGGATGGAACCTCCTATAAACCTAGTATTTTGCCTATGATGCACCTATGTGAAAAGCCCCGAGACCATACAAAAATATCATTTAGGAAATTATAGACAACAATATCTAACCCACTAACCTAAAGTCAAGAAAGCAAAACCCTAATGTAATACAACATCAATTCCTAAGATTAAAAACTAAAATAGAAAAACATTAATTACAATAGTAAAAAGAAGTGCAGTACCAAATATAAATTCAAAGGATTACAATTATAAGAAAAATACAAAAGATCCAATACCAAACTGTAATGATGAGAGGTCTGGAACTCTGAGAAGACTGGCAAAAGACACTTGATGGGTCTGGAAAAATGGGTTGATGCCATCATGAGTTGGTTGGGCTTCTGCATTTCCTTTGGGATCAGTGTAATCTTGGAATAGGCACTGTAGAAATGGTCAACGATAGCACTGTGTATGTGGATGGAAAACCAAAAATTTAGATAGCACAGTTTAACTGGGATCCAGAGATTGTGGGTCTTATCCATGGATCTTTTCTCTGGGGTTATATTGTGATACAAATTCCAGGTGGTTTCATTTCCAACAAGTTTGCAGCAAATATGGTACAAAACTCTAACAGTCACGGATTTCTTCCTCAAGCCGAGATCAGGAGGCTTGTAGTTGTAGGTGAAGAGGAGTTGCACATGTGAAGGAAATCCTGAATATTAAATGTTAAGGACTAGGAAGAGAGAAGGAAGGATAAGGAAGACTAAATTGGGGAGGAAAAAGTTAGGAAAAAGGGAACTATATACAAAATATGCAAAAAAGACAGACACTGAACAAGACATACACACACAGACTTCACAAAAAATATGGCCATAACACTCACTCATACCAAAAAATATTTGTTGGAAAGGATCCAAAATAGAGCAAAAGAAAAAGAATTCAGCTGAATCAACTAAGAGTGCCGTAAAATGTAATAGCCGGCAACTGTTTAGATAAATCATTTCAAATTCAAAAAAAAATTTTTTATGGCAGAGCAAAGCAGATCTGTAAGAGAATTTCATGCATAATACAAACATGGAAAAAATCTACTAAAAGTGTATAACAGTATATATACAAAGTTATTGTATAACAGTAACTCAATCATAGGCAAGAAGGACTGTGAAGAAAGTCCACCTAAAAATTATCCTTATGTCAGCGTCTTAAAACCTAAATTGAGGGAAATAAAGCAATGATGTTAAAATAAAAAGAGTGAAAGTCATTAAATGAGTATACCTAGAAAGAAAAACAACATTAATATGATGAGAAATTTTTCTTTCAGGTGAACCTTGACTAAATTAAGTTGTAAGATTTCATAATTAACTGAGACCTAGAGCAATAATGAAATTAAGACATAAATCCATCCTACAAGGAAACACATTGGGTGTCCATGATTTTCAATCCATATTCATTGATCATACCTGTGGAAAGAATCCTAGAGCATTAATAGCAACTGATAAGAAAGTGAAATGATTATCTGGTGTTCATTGTAGATCTTTAAGAAGTATAAAACAGGATGTATGCTACTGTGGATTTTACCAATGTATTAGAGACTTTTTTGATCTTCTTGTCATCAAAATTGATCCAGTGTTGTTTTGCAACAATTTTACAGTATGAAGTACAGTGTCCATAGTGAACTTTACCATAATGGTTTGACACTGATGATAAGTTGTATTTCTTAATCTTGCTTTTATTCTCTGAAGTGAATTCTATTAAATTGAGGTCCTCTAAAGGAAAATCTATATAAGTGTGCATTTTTTTATTTGTTTGCCATCAAAAGCAAAACGTTTCAAGTGTATTATAAGTACTGGTGGCAGTTTCCATAAGTACATTTTTCTCGAAAAATCCCTTCAAGTTTTGCAGCTGTTGCACAGAACTTTGTTGTCATCCCTTAACTCTTCTTCTTTAAAAAAATCAGAGAGGCATTCCTGTAATGTACATTTATCTGTAGATGGAACAGCCAGAGACAAATGAACAAATGTCTCATAAACCTCAAACTTTTGGTGGCATTGTCCTTGAAATTGAATTGTCCTTGAAAGAGATCATAAATAATAGATTAGTGAGCCTTTTGGAGTTCTGGACTAAATTGTTCATAATTTTCATTTTCCGTATGATGTGTACTTTTGTCTGTCATTAGATTTACAGTAAGCAAGTCCTGATGTAGTCCCTCTATTAGAAACATTAGTAGATCGTGTGGATCCTGCTGATTGTGTCCAGCAAACTGATCATTAAGTAAACCAATTGTTACTTTGAAGCTTTCAGGGTTAATATATCTATGAAATCCATTTCCCATGGTTTTGATGAGCTGACCAAATTCTTCGGCTAATTTACCTTCATGCCCCATTGAATTTTTCTTGTTAATATCCTTTTCATAATGATCTTGATGAAAATACTGAGTCAAGTCTGAAATATTATACAAGCATTGCAATATTGAGTTCATGTAGCAAGAGTTTCCTATATTTTGGAGCCCAGTTAAGACAGGTTCCTGTCTTTTCTTTTGCATCTCAGAGTGTAAGGGTTTATCACTACCATCAGTCTCACTCAATGTATGGTGTGTGACAGCTAAATTCTTGTTCCCTGCCCCAGAGACCTCAGCAATATTACTGCTGTTAGTGTCTGGAGTATTCTGTTTTTGCTCTGAAGGGAAGTTTATAGTCTGAACCTGCTCATTTGTGCTAGCCCGATTTTAACAAGGCATAATGGAACCCAAAATTTCTTGGGAGGGTTGTCATTTGTAGAAACATAGGCATAACCCCTTTCTCTTAGGAGAAGATATCCAGCTATCCATTTTTCATCCTCCTTGATCCAAATAGGTTTATGGGTTGTTTCTTGTCTCTTTAAAATGTCTTTCCGCTGCAGTGTAACTTTCCCCTTGGGGTAAGTTTAAGTAATTTAGTGTGATAAGAGTCAAAGATAGCAAATCCGTTGGTGGTAAACCTTTTTCTATTTTTTTTGTAATTGAGTTTTTAAGGTGAGTCCTTTCTACAATGGCCTGTCCCCTACAATTGTAAGGAATTCCTTTCAGACGTCTTATCTGCCATTCTTTACAAAAAAAATTCAAAAGTTTTGCTAACATAGGCTGGCCTATTATGAGGTTTTATAGAATATGGAATACCCATCACAGAAAAACATTGTAAAAGAAAACTACAAATAGCCTTAGACTTTTGAGAAGACATGGGAATTGCCACATAAAACGAGAATAAGTGTCCACCACAACATGAAGATAAGGTTTTCTTGGAGATAAATCTGTTTGAGTTATATCCATTTGCCAAAGTTCATTAGACTGTAAGCCTCTTGGGTTTGCTCCTGCTATGTGAGTCCTTTTTGTTAACAGTGCACATATGTTCTAGTTTTCTACAATTTCTCTAAGTAAGGCATAATTCCCTTGGTAACTGGGAAGGTTTGTACTGAGTCTAAGTGGGGTGGGGATTGGGGCTCCACATAGACATTCCGACAGGCATAAAGGAAAGCATTCACATCTGCCTTTTCATTTAATGTATTCAATACTAATCTACAGGCCGACTTTGCATTATGATAAGCCAAAGATTTTACTAGGAGGTTTCTCATCTTCTCATCTTTGACTTGTAACTTCATAGCATCTTTGATCTTACCTACAAACTCTGCATATGACTCATAAGGACCTTGGGTAATTTTTAAAAAGTTTCCTCTACCAATGCTGTTAGAATCAATTTTTTCCCATGATGACAATGCAATATCCCTAATTAAATTTAAGATTTTTTTAGGTAAAGCTGCTTGTGTCTGAATATTTGCACATTGAGTTTCTGCTATCAATAATTCATATGATAGAGTAACACCTGCCACTTGCTTTTTCATACCATCTGGGCTATATAATTTGGCTTTTACGCCTTCTGAATAGTACATTTCCCATTCAGTTAGCTGTTTAGATGACAGGTATATTTCAGCGATTCTTTTAAAAATCATACAAAGTCCAAGATGAGTTATGACTCCAAAGTCTTAGTAACTCCACACTGTATGGCGATTTTGGGCCATACTCTTTACATGCTTTTTTAAACTGATTTAATTCTTCCATCTGTTAAGGTACATAGTTAGAAACATTTACCCCGTGTAAAGGAGATGAGGCCAGATTAGCAAAATTACTCTGAATAGAGCTCTAAGGCCATGCGTGTGGTTCATCGTCTGAATCTTCACTGTTGTGAATTCAATTTTGTGAATAGAACGAGGCCTCTCTTCTGGAGTTAGCACTGGAGATTGATCATTGTCTGAGTCACTACTGTCATGCGATTCACTAAAATCAGGCCTACCTTTCTGAGTTGTTTTTCTTCCAGCAAAAATTTCTATATTGTTGATGGTGGGGCTGGATTCGTCGGCCTGCACCTTGGTCTGAGTTTTCGTCGGAAAGATTTTCTTATTATCCATACTGGTTTTAGCCTCACCATTTTTACACTTTCTATTTTCTAAATACCAGACAATAACTATGCTCACAGTAACAACATGAGCCAACACAGAAATTCCACAATCTATGACGGCTAGAGACAATGCAATTTTCATTTGATATATAGATCACTACCATCCAACTGCAGTGATTGTCCTTAGATCAAAACCAGTTAGTTTTAAACAAAATGGAATAATCCACTTGTATACTAGAGAACCAATGTGTAAGCAAAAAGGTGGCAGAATCCACAAGACTAACCACAGAAACCATTTAATGGTCAGCAGAGGAAATTTCCAATGACGTATTTCACTTACAGTTATTGAGGGTCAAGTTTCAGCCTGTCCAGGAGCTATTATGTTGCAAGTTAGCCCCTGAAAAGGTTGACTGATGGAAGGATGGAGGATGAGGTCTTTTCCTTCCAGCTCGGAGCACACATCTGCCACCCTGTTCAGTCGATGGTTCTAAGGTGAAATGGCAGGTAAGCAGCTCGCGGACAGTCAGGCTTGTGGAAATATTAGCTTTATTCGGTGGACAAGAGTGAAGTCCAAGGTCTCAATCTCAGTTTTAGCCAACCACACCTCGCCTTCCACAGATCCTTGTTTTTATCCCCCAGAATCAGGTACCACCCAATTGTGGAATCAGATACCACCCAATGGTGGAAGCAGAATCAGTTACCACCCTAGGGTGGGGGCAGAATGCCAGGTCACACCCTAGGGTAGGGCACAATCACCGATCAGGGTAGGGTCAGTAACATAATAATCCCATAAAATGTTTACATACACTACATTCATATTATTTTTATTATGTAAGCCAATTTCCTTTAAGCTGTAATATAATGTTGAAATTGCATACTTGAGTGCAACAGCATTACAAACTCAGACACTCATTCTCACTCATTACTGTAAAAAAGCCAGAGACACTGCAGCAGCTCCGAAGATAAAACCTGATTACAAGAAGCCTCAGAACAGGAAAAATAAATCAGTCAGCTTTCACTAAATAGATTTAAAATGATCTGTTCTTATTTTAGCTTTTAGTTTTGTTAGCACGAAAAAGTTATAGAAGACTGACCTTTACCCACTTCCACAGGAGAGATGGAGATATTAATTAGGAAAACACTGTGACTTATTTCCTACCAAAATTACAGCAGTGGCAAAGTGTAATAAGAAAGGGAGAATGGAGGCTGGAGAGATAGCATGGAGGTATCACATTTGCCTTGCATGCAGAAGGACGATGGTTTGAATCCCAGCATCCCATTTGGTCCCCTGTGCCTGCCAGGGGTGATTTCTGAATATAGAGCCAGGAGTAAACCCCTGAGCGCTGCCGTGTGTGACCCCCCAAAAAAGTAAGGGAGAATGATCTTATAATGAAGTAGAATAAAGACGGAAGTTTGGGCGTGGAGGTGACGGTGAAATTAGTAAATGATGGTAGGTCGGTTACCATTCCCTGGAAGTGTTTAGCCAAGAATAGGATTTTCCTGAGCTGTCAGGCACTTGAGAACTGAATAAAAGACTTGCATGCCAAATTCTAAAAGCTTTTATACATTAGAATTTATCACATAGTTCAAATAGATGGGCCAAGAGTCCAAGACCCTCAATTCTTTCAAGTCTGACACCACTTGTTGGGCCACTCACTGTCAGCTTGACTCCAGTTTATGATGGAATTTTAGGCCTCATTCCTATGCCACTCTCATTCAGTGTTTACTTTCCTAGTCTGAAATAGTTTCACTGGCCTCTGTACCCTAGAGATAGATAGATATATATAGACAGAGACAAATAGAGATATAAAGCCAAAGAGAGCCAGAGAGAACTGGGAGCTTCCTTTTCTCTGCTGCCATCTCCCACTGCCAGCCATCCCATTATCCATTTTGATTGACTACCTTTTTTTAGGGTGAGAGATTTAAAGTGACCAAATGACTCACACGAAACTTCACTCTTTCATTCCCACTATATCAAATGCAGCTCAGGTGATTAAAGGCAAACAGACGTGGGGTTGGCTGAGGCACAAAGGAAAAAATAAAATTGACTGATGTAGATGATTAGATTTTATATTTAATGCCAAAACCAGATTTTGAATTACTATTTTCATAATAGATACTATTACTGATTGGGAAGAGAGGACTGATTGTCTCTGGAGAGAGGTAGAAAGAACTAGGTAAGTTCATCTACTCTATTAGCTGACTGGAAAAATAAGATTCACTATTATCAGGCAAGGGAACTCAGAGAACTGAGCTGAGAAGAGATGAGGATACTTTTTAATATTTAACTTTAAAGGGATTAAAATATATGTTTTCTATGACCTCTTTTTATTGTCCTGATTCTCTTTATGTATGTGCAAATGTGTGTGTGTGTGTGTGTTGCTATAGATTGAATTCAGGGGCCCACATATGCAAGTCAAATATTTTACCACTGATAAAAAATTTTATCCCTTCTTTATCCTTCTTTCTCTTCATATGAGGTGAGTATGGGAGAAAGAGAGCATCACCTATTTTGAAATTTTTGTTTGAAATACCACGATTTTCATTACTGTTAATCATAGGTTTTCAGGCATGCAACATCCCAATACCTCAATATTCTCCACCAGTCTGTTTCTGCCCACTGTTATCTGTATCCCCTCCCACACTCCCTGCATGGTAAGTTCAGTTTTGTAGAATAGTTTTCTTTGCTCACAGTTCTGTAGATGTGTTTTACCTGCATGGTAAGTTCAGCTTTGTAGAATATTTTTCTTTGCTCTCAGTTCTGTAGATGTGTTTTCATTTTCTGCTGTCTTTGACCATTTCCCTTACAAAGTTTCTTTATATCCTACATATGAGAAAGATCAAACTATATTGTTCCCTCTCTTTCTGACTGACTTCACTCAGCATGACATCCTCTTCTTTTATTCACAGAATGGCAAATTGAATTATTTAATCGTTTTCTATAGCTAAACAGTATTTCATTGTGTATATGTATTATAGTTTCTTTATCTACCCATCTCTTCTTGGAAACTTGGGATTGTTTACAAATTTTTCTTACTTTTTTTCATATACCTGTTGGCTGTTTGTATGTTTTCTTTGAGGAAGTGTCTGTTCATTTCTCCTCCCTATTTAAAAAAATTAATATCTTTATTTAAGCAGCGTGGTTACAAACATGTTTGTAGTTGGGTTTCAGTTATAAAAAGTACACGCTTTCACCAGTGCAACCTTCCCTTCACCAATAACCTCCATTTCCCTCCTCCCTCACCCCATCTGTCTTTGAAACAGGCATTCTATTTCTATCACTACCATTGCACTCACCAATCTTTGTGCTGTTTCATATCATGAGTTGATCCTTTCACACCTTATCTCTATTGTGTCTGAGTATTATTACCATACTTTCTTTTATTTTTCTTAAATCTTTCAGATGAATGAGACTATTCTGTGTTTATCTCTCTCCTTATGACTTATTTCACTAGCATGATAGTTTCCATGTCCATGTATGTATAGGAAAATTTCATGACTTCATTTTTCCTGACAGCTGCATAGTATTTCATTGTGTAGATGTACCACACAATGTTTCTTTAGCCACTAATCTGTGGTAGTTTCCAGATTCTGGCTACTGAAAATAGCACTGCAAATGAACATAGGTGTGCAGAGGGCATTTTTGTATTGTGTTTTTGTGTTCCTAAAGTATATCCCTAGGTTTTCTCCCTATTTTTGATGGTGGTGTTTGCTCTTTATTTTTTTTCAAAGTGCTACCAGTTCTTTGTTTTGTATATCCACCCTTTACTAGATGAGTAGTGGATACATATTCTCTTCCAGTCAGTAAAATGTCTTTTATTCTTTTTATCATTTCTTCTGTTGTGAAGAAACTTCTTTTTTTTAATATTGTTATTTAAGCACCATGATTATAAACATGTTTGTGGTTGGGTTTTAGTTACAAAAAAGAATATCCTCCTTTACCAGTTTAACATTTCCCTCACCGATGCATCCTAACTCCCTATTCTCCCACCCCTTGCCTGTATTTGAGGCAGGCATTTTATTTTGCTTACTCACTATCATAATTTGATGTGTCCCATTGGTTTATCTTTTTACATTTGTTTGGCCAATTTAGTATTGAGTCTTTGAGTGCTTTTAGATTCAATGTCAGGAAGAGCTCTACTGTTTTCCTCAATGTAATTCACAGATTCGGTGTGATAACTTTAATACATTTTGAATTGACATATTTATATTGTGTGAGATAGAGGGTCTGAGTTCACCTTTTTAATGTGACTGAGCAGTTTCCCAAAAATTATTTGTTGAAGAGACTTTTCTCATCTCATTTCAAACTCATTGCTCCTTTGTAGGAGATTAACTGTTCATATACCTGAACAAATTGGGCACAGACCACCAAAGAGTCCCATGACAATCAACTTCCAATCAGCTTGGAATATTTTTCTCCAGATAGGCACTTACTCACTTCCTTATATCACTCAGATGTCTGCTCAAAAGTTATAGCTTCAAAATGCTTCTCTTGTTTATGGTAAAAGTGAGAACTCTTTAACATATTTTTAATTCCATTTTTATTTTATTTTTCTTTGAAGAACTTATCAATGTTCTGATTTTTGTTAATTAATAGTTTCTTTTTTTACTAGGTAGAAAGTTCTCAGAGAACATACACACACACACACATATGTGTGTGTGTATTTTTTAGGACAAAGTATTTATTTTTTAATTTTTGAGACCAATGTGAATTACATGTCTTTCACAGTTATATTTAAGGTACATAGTGAGAGTGAATTAGGGAAATTCTCATCACCAGTGATGACCTCTCTTCGCCACTGTTCTCAGTATGCAGCCCATACCCCCAAACCCTGGACTGCTAGTGTAACAGGTTCCTTTTCTGTATAGCTTGTTGTAGTTTGTGTCTCTTAATTCTATTGTCATTAGGTTTGCATTGGGTATTTAAGACTTATCATTTTTTATTTTTACTCAATACTCATAAGACTGCTTTGCCCTGGTATCATCCACATTTTTCCCACTCAGTTTGTAGGAAGACATAGAAATATGAGGCAGAACAAGATGATTCATGTTCTATGGTTCTGATTAAAAAAAAAAGCAGGCAGAAATCTTTGTCTGAAAGCTACGAATGTGAATAAAAAAAAGAAAAAGAGGGGGCTGGTATAGCAAGTTTTTTTTTTTTTGTTTTTGTTTTTGCATAGGCACATTAAGTATTGGGGAAATTAGAAAGGATATTTCCTTGGCCTAAGAGATTTAGGATGTCTCCACTGTTGAAACATATTGTCAGGAGCCCGACTACAGACTCCAGACCTGCTCATTGTCGAACCTCAAAGTCTTTCTTTGTGGTAGCAGGAAATGTTCTGCTTCATTGTGGTTGTCAAAGTAAGTCCTCTGTAATTGGAGATCTTGTTTTTTTTGCACAGATACTAGGCCAAAGTCTAGAAAGACAGAGATTTTTGTGTTCCATTTTCCTGCTTTACTATCAACGTCTAGATCAGTGATTAGCACACAGTAAGAAGCTCAGTTAATATTTGTTCTTTGTAGGTAAAATGAGCAAACCAGTTGTTTATGAAATTAAATTCTCCTGAGATAAGAATGATTAATATTTTTTGTTTGTTTTTTGGGCTACACCCAGTGATGCTCAGGGATTACTCCTGGCTATGCGCTCAGAAATCGCTCCTGGCTTAGGGGACCATATGGGACACCAGGAATAGAACCCCAGGTCTGTCCTGGGTCAGCCAAGTGCAAGGCAAATGCTCTACCACTGCACTATAGCTCCGGCTCCAAGAATGAATAATATTATGACATTATGTCTCATATAGTTTATTGTTTATTAGAAAATTAAAAGTTATGATGTAGAAAATCATTATTTTTATACTTGAGTGAAAATAGTTGTTTTTTCTATGCCCATTTATGGAAAATGTCAAATAATGTACTTAATTGTCCTTTTTCAATTTTTAATTTTTAAAACATTTTTTTATTTATTTAGTTTTTTGGGGCCACACCCTGCTGCACTCAAAGGTTACTCTTGTCTCTGTGCTTAGAAATCTCTCCTGGCAGGCTCAGTGGACCATGTGGGATGCAGGAATCAAATCCACTTCTGTCCTAGGTGGGGCACATGCAAGGCAAATGTTCTATCACTGTGCTATAGCTCTGGCCCCATAATTGTCCTTTTGTTGCTGTTGTTTTTGGGTCACACCCGGCAGCATTCAGGGGTTACTCCTGGTTCTATGCTCAGAAATCACTCCTGGCAGGCTCAGAGGATCATATGGGATGCCGGGATTTGAACCACCGACCTTCTGCATGCAAGGCAAATACCTTACCTCCATGCTATCTCTCCGGCCTTCATAATTGTCCTTTTTTTAAAAAAAAAATTCTTAGGGCCAGAGGTATAACACAGCAGTAGGGCTTTTGCCTTACACACAGTCAATTCAGGACCACCGGTGGTTCGAATCTGGGCATCCCATATGGTCTTCATGCCTGCCAAGAGCGATTTCTGAGCACAGAGCCAGGAGTAACCCCTGAGTGCTGGAGGGTATGACTGCAATAAACAAATAAATAAAAGAAAAATACTTACCCACTATATACACAGTTACAAAGTTGCTCATGTTTGAGCTTCAGACATCCAATGTACAACACCCTTCATCAATGCTCAATTTTCACTACGAATAACTCCAGTTTACATTCTGCCCTGCTGCCTGCCTCTAGGGCAGACATTTTTCATTTCTCTTTCTCTCTCTCTCTCCCTCCCCCCCCCCCCCCTCTCTCTCTCTCTCTCTCTCTCTCTCCCCCTCTCCCCCATTCCCCCTTTCCCTTATTTTATTTTAGACACTGTGGCTTTTACTGAAGAGTATCATGCATATTATTTTATCTTTTATTCAGCAACCATTTCTTGTCCAGAGTGATCATTTCCAATTGTCTTACTGGTCCCTTCTCTGCACTCTCCAGCTATTTGTGGTAAGCTTCCTACCATGAACTGGTCCTCCTGGCCCTTATCTCTATTGTCTTTTGATATTATTTCTACACTATGTGTTTTCTATATTCCACAAATGATTGTGATCATTCTATATCTTTCCCTCTTTCTCTGACTCATTTTGCTCAGCATAATACTCTCCATATTGACCCAGGTGTAAGCATATTTTATGATTTCATTTTCCTAACAGCTGTGTAGTAAAAATACAGTGCAGAAAAGCCCTCTGCACTCCTATGTTCATTGAAGCATTAGTCACAATAGTCAGAATCTGAAAACAATCAAGTGTCCAAAAAAAGATGCGTGGATTAAGAAACTATGGTACATTTATACAATGAATTGTCCTTTTTTTTTTTTTTTTTGGTTTTTGGGCCACACCCTGTGACGCTCAGGGGTTACTCCTGGCTACGCGCTCAGAAGTTGCTCCTGGCTTCTTGGGGGACCATATGGGACGCCGGGGGATCGAACCGCGGTCCGTCCTAGGCTAGCGCAGGCGAGGCAGGCACCTTACCTCCAGCGCCACCGCCCGGCCCCATGAATTGTCCATTTTTATTCTAACATTTCAATTTTGTATTCAAAACCGAAGGGAAAGTATCAATTTACCTTTGCTCTCTCAGTTTTTGACTTTGTCACATACCTAATAGGTTTTTCCTCTCCTTTCTTTTCTTACTACTTTATTATAATATATTTTTTTATATACAAAGATGAGGAGGGGAGCTGTAAGCTAGAATCTATTGACGTGTCCTTTATTAGTGGATAGCTTTTAAATGGAACATGAGATGAGCTATTATATCTAAAACTGACTAATACGTTGAGCTAATGTGAGAAATATCACTTGGCACACAACTAGAAAGGTTAGCTGTCAAATAAGATGGTTGAAATGGCTTTTTTATTTTGAACATTAAGATGTCAGTTTTAAAATTAATGCCTTACATAATAAAACTCTGAGTTTAGAAGCTTATCTTTTCCTGAAACCAAGAAACCTAAGCCATTTATTTGTACAATTGTAATCATAAATCGCCATGACACATGATATGTTAGTAATCAGGAGCAGCCTTTTGAGTAAGTGTCTCAGCATCCATTGCCTTTGAGAAATGTATCTATTGTGCACAAGGGGAAAAGAGAACTAAAAGCATGAAAGTAAGCAAAACTGCAGAGTAAACATTTACAACAAAGCACCAATGACTTGTTATATTGTGTTTACACTAGTACAGTCTGTATTTTCACATTTATAAGGGTATAATTTTCCTCCCAAATTAAATAGTAGACACTGAATAATGTAATGTAAAAGTGACTTCATTTATCAGTTTAACTGGAAAGTATTAGAGATGCCACATTGATATATAGCATCTAATCAAAGGAAAAGTACCCAATTGCTGATTTCAACGACTCATATGATAGTAAATCCTCAATTCATGCTAGAATTCTTTGATGTTCCTAAGCAACAGTAGTCCTCCAGTGACTTCATTATGATCATATTAATGTGTTTTTTTCCTCTCCAGGGTAGTTTGAGAAGCAAACTATAATCATTATGAAATACTAGAATTACAATGGAAAGTAACAAACATATTATTCTGATGTTATAAATAGTTCTGTGCATAGCATCAAACTATATGAGGTTTACAATAATATCTAGAGCTTAGGGGCTCTTTTGTTATAGTAATTCATGAGCTTTCTAACTTCAGACTAGGGACATATTTGTAATTTACTTCATTTCTTGTAATTCATTTCAGGCTAGAAAGACTCTCAGGTTACACTTTCAAGGTTTCACAGGTATAATAGCTCGTGATGTGTTTGTGAATCTGGTAATGACTTTAAAAATTAAAACTGCCACTCTCGTGATAGCTACACTTGATTTGGCACTGAGAACGGAATAGAGCATGGTAGCTGCCTGCTTATAAAAACATTTCCTATAATTTAGTGTTTGTTCGCCATTAAATTATTCAATCTCAAAGCATCTCAACAGAAGGCTTTGAGGTTAACTCAAGTGCTAAGAATGCTTACACCTTGAAGTCTAAGGTTGTACATACCAATACTTATGCCACCCAATGTACCAAGTTTCATCCTGGTAGTTCCATTGTTGGAATTTGGCGGCTCTGCATACCCCATCAGAGGGGTGGGATCCGCACAAACTGACTTTCAAAGATGTGCTGGTACCTGTGTGAGTACTGGTGTGAGTACCTGTGTGGGTACTGCAGCAATCCCCAGAAAACATTTCAACCTGAATGTGTGTGAACATGGCAGTTAAGGAGTGTGATCAGTGAGCATGTGTCCAGAACCACATTCATTTACTCACTCACTCATTCATTCATTCATTCATTCACTCACTCATTATTTGTGCATTTGTTTATTTTCCTTTGCCGTTGTTGCTGCTGGTTGCAAAGGCTCACACAATTTACTTATGCACTTGCTAGGTGTCACAACCTTCAGATGTATATTGACACAAGTTTGATTGTAGATAGAGATGACAGGCTTTTTCTTTTTCTTTTTTCCTTTTCCTTTGGGGGGCACACCTGGTGACACTCAGGGGTTACTTTTGGCTCTGTGCTCAGAAATTGCTCCTTGCTTGGGGGACCATATGGGATGCCCAGGGATCAAACTGTGGTCTGTCCTAGGTTAGTGCTTTCAAGGTAAGCATCCTACCACTTGTGCCACTTCTCCAGCCCCCCCTTTTGGTGTTTTTATTTTTTGGTTTTTGAGTCACACCCAGCAGTGCTCAGGGTTACTCCTGGCTCTATGCTCAGAAATGGCTCCTGGCAGGCTTGGGGGACCATATGGGATGCTGGGATTTGAACCACTGTCCTTCTGCATGCAAGACAAACACCCTACCTCCATGCTATCTCTCTTGCCCCATGTCTTTTTTTTTTTTTGACACGCTTTTTCTATGTGTACATGTATATGCCCATATAGGACATTTATCAGAAGGAATTGACTCTGGTGACAATAAAAGCTGAGAAGTGGCAAGATGACAGGTTAGAAATCCAGGAGAGCAGATGTGTAGTTACATCTCAGATCTAAATCCTTAAGAATTCAAGTAATTAGTATTTCTTATAAATTTAGTTATTATTTTTTTGATTTTGGGTCATATCCATTGAGGTGCATGAGCCACTCTTAGCACATTGCTTAGAAGTTGTTACCAGCATTTGCTTAAAGGATTGTGGGGTACAGAGGATCAAATCTTTGCCTCTTACAAGCAAGCATTGTGATCAATCTCAAGCTATGTGTTATCTCCTCAGTAGTATTTGCTGTGGATTTTAAACAAATATAAAGACAAGAAATGACTAATTGTCATAAATTAAATAGTAGCAGCCAATAATTCTTAGATAATTTTTAGATTATATATTGATTAATCAGTGACATTTAAAATAAGCACACCATATATTTTGGCTATTTTCTGAATTATTGTTTCGATGTAATTTTTTGTTTATTTACATTTTTATTTATTTTGTTTATTTATTTGTTTGTTTATTTTACCTGGCTTTGCTTAGGGTTAACTCTGGATCTATCATACCCATGGATCATTCTTTGTTGATTCAGGAAACTACGTATATGGGATTCTATGGGTTGAACCCGGGTCCACCACATATGAGGCAGATGTCCTGCTCACTGTACTATTGCTCTAGCTCAAGAAATTATTTTTTAAAGTCAAGTAGCAAATGCTTAGAAAATTATGGAATCAAGTTTGCGTCAATACAATAATTTTTCTAATTTCCAGTTCTATTTCTTCATTTTCAATTTTTAATTTTATTCTGAATCTATCAAAAATAGTGTTTAACAAGTTTTAGTGGCATTTGGCAGTCATTGGCATATTTAATTTATGTACTCAGTTTGCTAGGAGAGAAAAAAAAATCTTACAGTGCTTATTTATAAGGGGATAGAGCTAACTATTGAATATTAAAATTGTCCTTCAAGCTGTCCTAGAACTTTAAGCCTTAAAAGAATCTATGTTTTTATTTGGAAGTATTAATCAGCATGAATATTCACTAAAGAGCAGAAAGACAATCCTACTTTTACATAAAATGCCAAACTTAAGAGAATGAAAAGAAAGGAAAAAAAAAGGGAGAAATTATCTAGAATCAGGAACTAGTACCCAGGTTGTTTTTTTTTTTTTTTTTTTTCTTTCCCCCATGGAAAAGCTTTAGGGTTTTTTTTTTTAATTAAAAGGTTATTTATTTATTTTTATTAATATAACATTGCTCAAGTTTATTTCTGTGTCTGCAGTCAGGAATCAATGCTGGTAGCCTCATGGGACCATATGGGATGCCAAGGATTGAGTCCAGGTAAGAGCCCAAGGTAAGAGTTCTACCTCCTGTACTGTTACTCCAGTCCTAAGAAGTAGTATGCAAAATCAGGGGCTGGAGAGTTAGCACAGCGGTAGGGTGTTTGCTTTGCATTCTGCAGACCCAGGAGAAACCAGTTTGAATATCTGGCAACCCATATGGTCTCCCAGCCTGCTAGGGATGGTTTCTACATACAGTAGTTCCTCCTGAGCACCATCTGGTCTGGCCCCAAAACCAATCAATCAGTTAATCAATAAATAAAGTTAAAAAAAAAAAAGAAATAGCATGCAGAACCAGGAGCTAGTACTCAGTAGTTTTCTTTATTACTCTGGAAGTAGAAATACATCAGATAAAAATGAATACAAAACCATTTTATATTTTTGCCATGTTTGGTAGTCATAAATATACTTATTTATTCATTAATTTAATTAAAACACTTCATTTACAAGTTGTTCATATTAAATTATTTTAGGCATGCAATATTCCAGTACCACTTCTACCACCAATGTTCTCTTATCTCTACCAAGGTCCCTAAGTTTCTTTCTATTCCTCAGCTTTTTACATTGGCAGATACACAACGAATTTATTTCATATTACTTGTGACAGCAAGACTTGAAAGACTGGCAAATGGAATGATCAAAAATAAAACATTAAATTCAATTGTGACAAACCAATGATTTCTATATGTTTTTAATTTTTTTAATGAAGTAGAGGACAACCATGAGCACCATGAGTAAGTACCATACTCATTGTCATATATTAGTAAATTTAGAAAAACTGATTTATTCTGAGTTTCTTGAAAAATCAGTTTCAAGGCTATGAATTCCCTAAGCCATTTCCTGTCCATGAAGTTCAGTATCATTCCTTCAAATCTGAATAATAATCTAGTCAGATAGAGTATTCTTGGCAAGGTGTTAATTTCATTGAGTATTTTGTTCATTGAACTTGATAGGCTTCTATATGTTTTTCCCATTGGTTTTCCAGTGTTCAGGCTTTGCAGGGGGTGAGTCTTTGTAGCTAGAACCCCTGGAAGATGTCAAGAAGTTAAGCTAGAGGTTGCTCTCAATATTCTTTGTCCTTCACCAACTGCCAGGAAGCCTACCTGTGAGCGCCATGTAACTGTTGAAACAGATTCCTCCAGAAATTCTGACATAGACCCTAAATATGTCACAGGTTATGAGTTGAGGCTGCTGAGATCTAGCTATAAAGAAGGGGCTCTGATTGTATACCAGAACAAACCTAGTGATATAAGCTGGAGGGAAGCCTCACCTGGAATGGTAGAGCAGCAAAAAAAAAAAAAAAAAAAAAGGTAAGGGTATTTTAGTCAATTTTTAATCGCATTTTATTTTTTGTTGCCACATTCAGTGGTGCTTAGGGGTTACTCCTAGATCTGCATTCAGGGGTAATTTCTGGCAGTGTGCAGGGTACCATAGGTGATGCTGGGGATAGAATCTGGTCTGGCTGCTTGCAAAACAAATGCTCTACCCATGTTGCCCCCTAATTGCATGTTTTTAATAGAAGTCATTGCTATATGAGTGTAAATTATTTTGAGATAAGAAGAAAACTGAAAAGAAAGAAGACCAGATTCCAGTGTAAGGGTCATTAATAAAAGTCTATATACCATCAATAATTTGCATAGATGCATGTGTGTGCATACATTTGGATGCAATAACTTCCTGTGTTCATAAAAATGTACTGGAGCCACTTCTACATCCCAAAGCCACCATGTAAATAATGGCCTAGCTTCATAGCTCTACAACTAATCTTAGAAGACATGCATATTAAACTGCTAAAACTCATAGGTAAACTGGTCTTTAGGTTGAAAACTTTGGGGTGCCATTATAATAGGGGCAGGCCAAGCCCCTATCCTGACAAAATCCTGGTAACTGCACCCATACCCCACAACTACAGTCCTGCAAACTATGCAAATAGTCCAACTTCACTGCTTCATTACCAGGCTCTACAGTGATGCCAACCTGATGAAAACCCCAGGTACAACTGTTTTCAGGCCGAAAACTCTGGGAGCCATAATGGTGGAAGCCCCAGCAGCCACTCCCATATCTCACTGCTAATACCCTGTGAACAGGACCAGCTTCACAAATTCCAGACTAATTTCAGAAGAGATGCAAGCTAAGCAAAGCTGCTAAAACTCATGTACCCAATACTTCAGGGGTCCTTAAACTTTTTTTTTTTTTTTTTTTTTTTGGTTTTTGGCCCACTCCTGGCGGTGCTCCGGGGTTACTCCTGGCTGTCTGTTCAGAAATAGCTCCTGGCAGGCACGAGGGGGCCATATGGGACACCGGGATTCGAACCAACTGCCTTTGGTCCTGGATCAGCTGCTTGCAAGCCAAACACCGCTGTGCTATCTCTCCAGGCCCATCCTTAAACTTTTTAAACAGGGTTCAGTTCACTGTCTCTCAGACAGTTGGAGGGTTGGACTATAGTTTAAAAGTAAATTATAAGACTGGAGCAATAGCACGACTTACAGGGTCTTGCCTTGCATGTGGATGACCTGAATTTGATTCAAGGCATCCTATATGGTTCCCTGAGCATCGCCAAGAATGACTCCTAAGTGCAGAGCTAGGAGTAATCCCTGAGCTTTGCCAGTGTGACCCTCCTGCCCCCCAAAAAAGAAACTATGAAGAAATCCCTATGCACACTGCACACATCTTATTTTGAAGAATAAAAACAAAATAGAAACAAATATAATATTTAAAATGAAAAACATGTAAAGTTAAATCAACAAACTTGCCAATATTTTTTCTTCTTTTATTTTTGGGCCACACCCATCAGCACTCAGGGGTTACTCCTGACTGAATGTTCAGAAATTACTCCTGGCAGGCTTGAGGGACCATATGGAATGCCTGGGATTGAGTTCGGATCAGTTGCAAACAAAAATACCTTTTCTGTTGTGTTATTACTCCAGTCCCAAACTTACCAGAATTTCAATGGAAACTATTGGTCTGCTTTTGATGGACCATAGTTTGAGGACTCCTACCTGACATTGAGAGAAAAGAAGAGACAGAGAGAGGAGAGAGAGAAAGACAGAGAGAGAGAAAGAAAGAGATAGAAGAGTCAGAGTGCAGTTGATATTCCACATACCACACTGTAGGCCTGGAATGACAACATTGGCAAAAACATTAGATGGACTGGGTAAATGTCCTTAGTGGGTCACATGGGAATTTTAATGAGCATGTTTTGAGCTATTGCAATTTTAAGTTTCTTTTTCTGAAGCAATTTTTAAAAATAATTTTATTAGAGGCCAGAGTGATAGCACATTGGTAGGGCATTTGCCTTTCACTCTGACAACCTGGGATGGATCCAGGTTCAATCCCCAGCATCCTATATGGTCCCCAAGCCTGTCAGGCAATTTCTTTTTTTTTCTTTATCATTTTAACTTTCTTTTTCTTTTCTCTTTTTATTTGATTACAGTAACTTTGCTTTCACTTATCTGGAAACTATGTAAATAACATGATGCACTTTTAAAAATAAATTTAAAATGCTGTGCCTTTGATCACTCTGAGGACTTCAAGGGAAACTTCTGTGCCTGTCTGTGCTTCTGAATACCTGAAGGTCTCCTCAGAGGCCTAGGGAGCGCACCCCCAAAAAGCTGTCAACTACAGGCAGCAGGCCACACACTCTTTCTAACCAATGAACCCCACCATAACACGCAGAAAAAAAAACCACACTACAAGCGTGACAATAAGGAAACCTCGCAGGCAAACACCATACACAGAGAATGAACACGAAAGCTTGGATGACCTAATAAATTCCAACCACCTGATTAATCTCTCAGATAAGGAGTTTAGAATAGAAATATGGAAGATATTCATAGAACTCAATAAAAGAATAGATCGATCTGAACAGAACACAAAGACAGAAATCAGAAAAATCCAAACTGAAATAACAGATCTGAAAAACACGGTAGCACAACTGAAAACCTCAATGGATGGCCTCGCCAGCAAGGTTACAGCAGCTGAGGAGAGAATCGGAGTACTGAAAGATGTGATGTAGAAAAACTCAACACAGCAGAAGAAACTGGAAAAGAACCTTAAGACAAACAAACAAATAATGGAAAAAGTACTCAAGGAATGCGAACAGATGAAAATAGAAGTCTTTGATAAACTCAACAGAAACAACATAAAAATCATTGGAGTCCCAGAGACCCAGGTAGGAGATCTCCAGGAAGAATCAACTGTCAAAGACATCATTAAAAAGATACTTCCAGAGTTAAAGACTACATGCAATCAAATCCTGCATGCCCAAAGAGTACCAGCTAAAAGAGACCCAAAGAAAAACACCCCCAGACACATTCTCATTACAATGAAAAATCCCACAGATAGAGATAGAATACTGAAAGCAGCAAGATCAAAAAGGGAAATTACATTCAAAGGAGCATCCCTAAGACTTACAGCAGACATGTCACAAGAAACTCTCAAGGCCAGAAGACAGTGGTGGGATATTGTGACAAGACTGAATGAAATGAATGCCTCACTGAGAATACTGACTCAGCCTGACTCACGTTCAGGTTTAAAGGAAGAATACATAGCTTCATAGATAAAAAAAACAGCTCAGAAACTTCACAGATAAAAAACCAGCCTTAAAGGAAAAACTAAAAGGTCTACTCTAAGACAAGAGAGACCAACAAACACAGCAAACTTATCTACAAAGATGACAGTAAATCCCATGACAATCATCTCCTTCAATGTCAATGAACTAAATTCACCAATAAAAGACACAGAGTGGCAAAATGGGTCAAAAAATGAATCCAACCTTCTGCTGCCTAGAAGAAACACACCTGGATAGTCAGAACAAACATAGACTCAAAATCGAAGGCTGAAGGAAAATCATCCAAGCAAACAACACCCTCAAAAAAGCTGGGGTGGTCATATTAATATCTGATGACACCAACTTTATACTCAGAAAAATGGTAAGAGACAAAGATGGACACTATGTACTAATCAAGGGATATGTGCAACGGAAAAAAATCAAACTATTAAACATATATGCACCCAATGAGGGACTAGCAAATTATCTAATACAGTTACTGACAAATCTGAAAGAAGAAATCAGTAATAACACAATAATTGTGGGAGACCTCAACACGGCCCTATTAACACTTGATAGGTCAACCAGACTGAAACCCAACAAAAACATACTAGCCCTGAAAAGAGTAATGGAAGAATGAGGACTAGTAGATATATATAGGATAAAAAAACCTGGACACACATTCTTCTCCAATGTACATGATCATTCTCCAGGACAGACAACATGCTGACACATTAAACATACCTCCATAAAATCAAGAGGATAGAAATCTTGCAGGCTGACCAAAAGGCTCTGAAATTAGATGTGAACTACAAAGCCACACAGAAGAAAGACTTTAACAATTGGAAATTAAACACCCTGCTACTGAACAACCAGTGGGTCCGAGATGAAATAAAAAAGGAAATTAAAACTTTCCTGGAAACAAATGATAATAAAGACACAAACTGCTATGGGACACAGCAAAAGCAGTCCTGAGAGGAAAATTTATAGCTTTACAAGCACACATCAGGAAGAAAGAAGGGGGCATACCTGAATAATTTAATGATGAAGCTCAAAAAATTAGAAAATGACCAACAAAAGGAACCAAAAATAGGGAGACAGAAGGAAATAATAAAGCTGAAAGCAGAACTCAATGAAGTGGAATACCAAAAAACAATCTGAAAGATCAAGGAAAGCAGAAGTTGGTTCTTTGAAAAAATAAACAAGATTGATAGACCATTGGCAAATCTCACAAAGAAAAAGATGGAGAAATCTGATAACCTATATTAGAAATGAAAAGGGAGAGATCACGACAGATATTGCAGAGATCCAAAGGGTAATCAGAGACTACTTTGAGAAACTTTATGCTACTAAACACGAGAACCTAGAAAAATGGAAAAACTTTTGGACACTTATAACCTTCCACATTTAAGTAAGGAGGACGTAGCATATCTGAACACCCCCATCACTACTGAGGAAATTGAAACTGTAATCAAACAGCTGCCCAAAAAAGAAAAGCCCAGGCCAGATGGATTTACTAATGAATTCTTTCAAATCTTTCAAGAGGAGTTACTACCAATCCTATTCAGGCTCTTCCACGAAATTGAAAAAAACAAACAAACAAACAAAAAAAAAAACGAGAACACTCCTAAACAGCTTTTATGAAGCCAACATCACCTTGATACCAAAACCAGACAGAGATGCTGCCAAAAAAGAAAATTACAGACCAATATCCTTGATGAATGCTGATGCAAGATCTTCAACAAAATCCTGCCAAATAGGATCCAATGCATCATCAAGAAGATCATACACTACGACTAAGTAGGTTTCATCCCAGGAATGTAAGGATGGTTTAACATCCATAAATCTATCAACATCATACACAACATCAACAACAAGAAAAATAAAAATCACATGATCATATCAATAGACGCAGAAAAGCATTTGATAAGGTCCAACACCCATTCTTGATCAAAACTCTCAGCAAGATGGGAATGAAAGGAACCTTTCTCAATTTAGTTGAAGCCATCTACCACAAGCCAATGGCAAATAGTATCCTCAATGGAGAAAAACTAAAAGCCTTTCCTCTAAATTCTGGTACAAGACAATGATGTCTGCTCTCACCACTCCTCTTCAACATAGTACTGGAAGTTCTTGCTATAGCAATCAGGCAAGAAAAAGATATCGAGGGAATACAGATAGGAAAAGAAGTCAAGCTCTGATTGTTTGCAGATGACGTGATACTCTATTTAGAAAACCCTAAACACTCTACCAAAAAAGCTTCTAGAAACAGTAGACTCATATAGCAAGGTGGCAGGCTACAAAATAAACACACAGAAATGAATGGTCTTTTTATACACCAATAATGATAGGGAAGAGAAGGAAGTCAAGAAGGCAATCCCATTCACATTAGGGCCACACAAACTCAAATATCTTGGAGTCAACTTGACCAAAGATATGAAGGACCTATACAAAGAAAACTATAAAGCCCTGCTCCAAGAAATAAGAGAGGACACATGGACATGGAAACACATACCCTGCTCATAGATTGGCAGGATTAACATCATTAAAATTGCAATAATCCCCAAAGCATTATACAGATTTAATGCAATCCCTCTAAAGACACCCATGACATTCTTCAAAGAAGTGGATCAAACACTTATGAAGTTCATCTGGAACAATAAACACCCTTGAATAGCTAAAGCACTCCTAGGGAAAAGGAAAACGGGAGGCATTACTTTCCTCAACTGTACTACAAAGCAATAGTTATCAAAGCAGCATGGTATTGGAATAAAGACAGACCCTCAGATCAGTGGAATAGGCTTGAGTTCTCAGACAATGTTCTCCAGATATACAATTACCTAATTTTTGACAAAGGAGCAAGAAATCTTAAGTGGAGCAGAGAAAACCTCTTCAACAAGTGGTGCTGACAGAACTAGTTAGCACTTGCAAAAAAGCGAACATCGACCCCCAGTTAACTGCATGTACGGAGGTAAAATTCAAATGGATTAAAGACCTTGATATCAAACTTGATACCATAAAGTATATAGAACAAAACATTGGTAAAACACTTCATGACATTGAGACTAAAGGCATCTTCAAGGAGGAAACTGCACTTTCCAAACAAGTGGAAGCAGAGATCAACAGATGGGAATACATTAAGCTGAGAAGCTTCTACACCTCAAAAAAAAAAAATAGAGCCCAGGATACAAGAGCCACCCACCGAGTGGGAGAAACTATTCACCCAACACCCATCAGATAAGGGGCAAATATCCAAAATATACAGGGCACTGACAGAACTTTACAAGAAAAAAAAACATCTAAGCCCATCAAAAAATGGGGAGAAGAAATGAACAGACGCTTTGATAAAAAAGAAATACAAATGGGCAAAAGGCACATGAAAAAATGCTCCTCATCACTGATCATTAGGGAGATGCAAATCAAAACAACGATGAGATACCATCTCACACCACAGAGATTGGCACACATCAGAAAGAATGAGAACAATCAGTGCTGGCGGGGATGTGGAGAGAAAGGAACTCTTATCCACTTCTGGTGGGAAAGCCGTCTAGTCCAACCTCTATGGAACGTGATATAGAGATTCCTCCAAAATCTGAAAATTGAGCTCCTATTTGACCCAGCTATTCCACTCCTAGGGATATACCCTAAGAACACAAGAATACAACACAAAAACCAATTCTTTACACCTATATTTATTGCAGCACTATTCACAATAGCCAGGCTCTAAAAACAACCAAGATGCCCTTCAACTTTCGAATGGCTAAAGAAACTTGGTACATATACACAATGGAATATTATGCAGCCTTCAGGAGAGGTGAATCATGAAATTTTCCTATACGTGGATGTACATGGAATCTATTATGCTGATTGAAATAAGTCAGAGGGAGAGAGAGGCGCAGAATAGTTTCAGTCATCTATGGGTTTTAAGAAAAATAAAAATCATTTTTGCAACAATCTCAGAGATAATGAGAGGAGGGCTGGAACTTCCAGCTCACTTCATGAGCTCACCACAAAGAGTGGTGAGTGCAGTTATAGAAATAACTACACAGAAAACTACCATAATCATATGAATGAATGAAGGAACTGGAAAGCCTGTCTGACATTAGGTGGGTTTGGGTTGGGATGGAGGGAGATTTGGGACATTGGTGGTAGTAATATTGCACTGGTGAAGGGGGTATTATTTACATGACTGAAACCTAATCACAATCATATATGTAATCAAGATGTTTAAATAAAGGAAAAATAAATTAATAAAAAGAAAAAGTACAATGAAGGACTGGAGAATATACAATGAGTAGGACATTTGCCTTGCATTCAACCAAACTAGGTTCGATCCTCAGAACCTCAAATGGTCCCTGAATTTCACCAGTAGTGATTCGTGAGCACAGAGTCAGGTGTAAGCCTAGATCACTGCTGGATGTGACTCCTTTAAAAAAAAAAAAAAAGAAGAAAAGGAATCTGATATAACTTCTTCATAAGAACAGAATTTTGTGTAAACTATCTGGCCAAAATATAGTTAAAACCCATAAAATTCAACAAATGATGAATTAAAAAAAACCCTTCACTGTATCACACTCAAAATATATCATAAAATATATCATATCATAAAATATATCATAAAATATATCAACTGGGAGAGACTGAGGGGACCTGTCGCCTTTGCTGTCAAGCAATATAAAATTAATTATTTTGTGCCTGCTAAAGAGTCAGTTTTGGGAAGTGGGTGGGGAACAGGTGGAGAGAAGGTTACATTGGTGGTGGGATTCATGCCGGAACATTGAATGCCTGAAACAATTGTATTTATGTACAGTTTTCTAAATAAAATTCTCAAAATAAAGTGATAAAGAAAGAATGTTGTGATAATTTTCACTGTTTATTTTCAGAAATCTGAATGAAAGCAAAGTGCTAGTATTTTTTTTTCAATTTTCAGAAATTTCGTATTTTTTTTTAAAGTGCTAGTATTTTTAAATAGTTTCTCTAATGATGCTGTGTGCAGTAAAGAACCTACTACTCTATAAATGGGAGCTTTAAAGTAATTATATTTTAAGTATAAATTAGTATAGTATATTTTATATAGTATGCTAAGTTAATATACTATATGCTATAGTATATACTATACTATAAATAAATATATTTATGAATAAGTATAGTTAATATTTATTAAGCATAACCAAAGTAAATAAGGGTACAACATCAAAATATGAGCCAGCTAGCTTCATAATTTTACAAAAACCCACTTCATTAAAAACTTTGCTTTTGCTTTTATTTAATTTTAACAAATAGTTGATGGATACTTTGGTTGAAAATTATCAGTTTTATGCCCTTTATATTTTAATATGTTCATTAGACATATACTAAGCTATTATATTATACCTTAAACTAATTTTTTATATTGTTTGATTTAAACAAATTAAACACACAGAAGTTTTTTTACAATGAAAATTACAAGAAGGCATGAATATAGTTATAATTAATACATTAGGTAATGCATGTAACTATAAAATTCAAATTTCTTATTAAGAAACAAATAGCACATTATAAAGTGCATCAGTACTATATAGTAGGAAGGGTATACATAGTGGGAATACATACATACAGACACAGAATTTCCTGCTAAATATTGTAAAATATCATATGCCTTGAATTCCATGATACTTAACAAGTAAAGATGATGGGCATACATAGTGGGAAGGGCACTTGCCTTGCATGTAACTGACCTGGGTTGAAGTCTCACACTATGTATAATCTCTGATCCCTGCCAGGAGTGATCTTCGAGTTCTGAGTCAGGAGTAAGTCTTGAGAATGACTGGTGTGCCTTTAGCCCCCCAAAGTACACTAGATGTAAAAACAGTTGTAGTGTACTTTGAATCTGAAAATAGGAAGTTCATAAAGTAAAGTGACTCCTGTTTTCCAATTTCTTCCAGCCTCTGACAAATAAATAGAGACTGCAGATAAATGTGAAAAAAAAAAAACCCAGTTGTAGTGTCAAAACATTTCAATGCAAATGAAATGTATTATAATGCTTATATTATGGATTATGAAACTTCTCAATATTTATACTGGTGCTTTGTATTAGTGACTTTATTAAGTACTCTACGAGACATTTCTCATTGCAATTATTATATACAGTACCCAGAAAGTATATGGGCAACAATGATTTTATTTGGGATTTTTACTTTAATAACAATTGGTTGACTTACTTTTATTCATTGGCATTATTGTTCACAAAGTGTATTGTAAATTAATATTTTTCTCTGGATTTCAAACATATTTATGTCTTATGCTTTTGTTTATAAAGAAGATTTTATTTTTCTTTGAATAGGCTTGATTTGTAAGAGGAACTTTACAGACAATTTATTTATTTATTTATTTATTTATTTATTTATTTATTTTTTGGTCTTTTGGGCCACACCTGGTGATGCTCAGGGGTTACACCTGGCTTTTTGCTCAGAAATTGCTCCTGGCTTGGGGGACCATAAGAGACATAGGGGAAACCGCTGTCCATCCTAGGATAGAGCTGGCAAGACAGACACCTTACCTCTCCGCGCCACCACTCTGGCCCCATTTATCTTTTTTTTTTTAAAATATTCTTTTTATTTAAGCACTATGATTACAAACATGTTTGTAGTTGGGTTTCAGATATATAGTATTCTTATCCTTGAAACAAATTTACCAGCTAGTATTAAACTCAGATATGTCCGATTTCAAGACTGAACTTTTGACTAAAATACATCATCTTTCCTTGTTAAATCTCATGAAATTCAAGGCATTTGATATTTTATAATATTTAGCAGAAAATTCTGTGTGTATGTATGTGTGTATGTATGCATGTGTGCTACAATAACATAATAAAGCCCATTATATTTTCCCTGGGATAAAGTTAGAAACTTTATTTTAATATTTCTGCACAAATTTTTAAGTTTCTTTTTTATAAACACACACATTCTCTCAAAGAAATTCTACTTCAGTTCTTGGACTCTATTCTGTTCCCCATAACATGTGGTTTGTGCTGATTGAAATATTTTTCCTTCTTAATCCATGGCAAATTTTACCTTATTAGTTCAGATTCTCCAGATAAATAGAATAGATTAGTGTTGCAAGTCAGCCCCTGAAGAGGTTGACTGATGGAGGGATGGAGGATAAGGTCTTTCCCCTCCAGCTCGGAGCACGCGTCTGCCACCCTGTTCAGCTAGCTGTTCTGAGGTGAAGCAGCGGGTAAACAGCTCACAGACAGTCAGGCTTGTGGAAATATTAGCTTTATTTGGTGGACAAGACTGAAGTCCAAAGACTCAGCCTCAGTTCCAGCCAACCACACCTCGCTTTCCACAGACCCTTGTTTTTATCCCTCAAAATCAGGTACCACCCAATGGTGGGATCAGATACCACCCAATGGTGGAAGCAGAATCAGGTACCACCCTAGGGTGGGAGCAGAATGCTAGGTCACACCCTAGGGTAGGGCACAATCACGGATCAGGGTAGGGTCAGTAACATAATAATCCCAAAAATATTTACATACACAACAGATTAGTATTGGTCCAGATTTTCCAGATAAATAGAACAGATAGGAGATATAGGACAGATAGGAGATTCAAAGACATTTATTATTTAACAAAATATTTCATTTTAGTTCTTGAGTCTGAGATCCCCAGGGTCTACAATCAGTAAAGTGAAGACAGACAGTAACTAATGAGACAGCTCCGAGTGGGAAGACCTGAAATACCAATATATAAGTTAGAGGTATAAGTTCCAATCTCAGTTTCAAAGGCAGGAGAAAACTTATTTCCCAGTTTAATGATAGGCAGAAAGAGAACTGAATGGAAGCCATGTAGAGTAGGAAGGACAGTCTGTTTTTATCAGTCTGGATGTAAAAATCCTTTGTGAGGGACACATTTCCTGGTGACACTTGACCAATCTATATATACAATTTTATGTTTTCTCCAGCAGTGTCATGCTTCTTAAGCTCTGTATTTCTAGGAGTACCAGGGACATATTCAGATGTAGCCATATCCAGGGCGACTACTGGTAGTTGCTTAGGTGGCAATAAATTAATTGTAGGGACTGAATTTGGATCCACACATATGCTCCAGCCCTTTGAACAATCTCCATTGCTCTAGATGAGAATGTTAATTTCATTCACAGATCACCCTGAAACAGCACAGTTGCACTCAGAACAATATTTAGCCAAACATCTGAGCTCCCTGTGGTCCAGTCAAGGGACACATGAAACTCATGACAGATGGATGGAAACAGACACTCTCGTGGTGGGTATCTTATTGAGACAGCCTATGCATTAAACAGTCATTGAAAGTATTATAAACCATGGTCAAAAAATTCACCGTCACACCATCCTTCAACATTTAACCTAAAGTTTAGCTTTATTTCCAAGTCTTTCCTAAACATTCTTGGCTGAGTTAATTAGCTTCCAACCTAACCAGAAGCCACCAGTTCAACTGGTATATTTTCTTTTCTATTGAATATACAACCAGAATGCATTGTCCAAATTCCTCCACCTTGTCCCTATTTTACTTTGATATGTCAATGTAGCCTTTCCCTTAAATTTCTTCTGTTCAGTCTGTTATTCATTCTCCCTGCTAGATTTTATTTTTGCTATATAAGTTATCTTTAGAAACCATATGTTGAATTATCAGAGCTTGTCAAATAGTTCTTGAATGACTGAAATAACACATCTGCTTATACCCTATCTCAGCTCCGGTGCCCTATTAATTAAATTGTATGTGAGGAATAAAATTTTATTACATTTAAATCATTGAAATTGAGGATTTATCTTCTATCACCTCAAGTCTTTGCTAATTCACATTTTACCTGCTATCTGAAAGTTGAGTATTTCCATAAAATAAATAAAAAAAAAGATCCAATACCAAAATGACCCTAAGTGAATAAGCAATTACCATTAGTTTGTGTGGAGAAATATCTGTCTATTCATACAACCAAATAAAACAAAACCTAAATAACACTCTCGCATAGAGAAACTGAAATTTTCTGATACAACCAGATTAGATAGACTAGTTCCTGTGGAAGGAGCTTGACACTGCTACTCACACTGCTCAGTGTGAGCTGCACCTTTTCTACAACAGCTGATGCAAAATAAACACAGACTTTCTTTGCTTTTTGCCTTTTGTGGTGAAAGTGGAGAGACTTGACATAAATGTTTGAGAGACAAAGCACACCTCTCTACAAATTGCAGCAGATGTTCCTAGTGTTCCACCTCATATTTTTCCATGCAGGTTTTGGGCTACAATACAACTGTAGTAGGAATTTCTGGCACACTAAATGTTTTGTACTTTAAACATCTGCTTCTCTCTGCTTCACTGTTTGAGGAATTTCTCTGCTATCTTGGAGGCTTGCCAAGCACTGTAGCAACCTAGAGGATCTGGTGAGAGCCTTTGGCAACAGGAGACAAAAGTTAGTGGATGAATGCTTCAGCCTTCCCATTTACCAGTGGGACAACTGTGAAACATGTTTCACATGGTTCTCAGGGGGTCTACAGTGTCCTTTTTTTACTAAGCTGTTTTCTTTTTCCTGCCTATCACATAGAAAAAGAATCACTTTAAAATAGAATATAGCCAAAATATTCTTGGACTCATGACTGTGTGTGTGTGTGTGTGTGTGTGTGAGGGATAAAGACACAATCTAATATACTCATCTCAACTTCCTTTAAATTGTCTTTCACTTTTTAAAAGATCTATAAAACGTCAGATACTCTGCATCACTTATCACCAGGATATGCAAATCACGACAATTATGTATCACTTCACACCAGTAAGAGGGGCACACATCAAAAAATATCATAACAACATGTGTTGGTGTGGATACTAGAGAATGACATACTATCATACACTACTGGTAGGAATGTCAATCATTTCAACCTCTGTGGAAAACAAAAGGGAAATTTCTCAAAATAAAATCCAAGAATAGAAGAACTTCTGTATGATTCAGCAATTTCACTTCTTGGCATCTACCGTCAGGGCTCCAAAACACTATTTTGAAAAGACATTTTCACTCTTATCTCATACAGATGAGTGGTTAATGAGGCTATGGTATATATACCATCATGCAGATAAAATTAGAGAGTATTTTGCTGAGTGTAGCCAGAGAAGAGAAAAAGATGCAGGAGGATTTCTCATATATGTGGCATATAAATACATACTATAAGGGAGTAGCAAATTTCCAAACACAACAAAACAGGAAAACTTGTATATAAAACTGAGTTTACCAAAGGTAGTTTGAAGCAGAGGTGGATGGGCAGAAGCAATGGGATAATGGTGGAAGGAAACAGATATTTTAATGGAAGTAGTAGGGATAGAATTTTGTATATATAAAACTGGATCATAAAGGGTATATTTATTTGAGGTGCCTCAAATAAAAGCTTAAGAAATTAAAATATTGTATTCATATCTATGTTTTACATGAGATTATAAAAATCTTTATATATCATATTTGACAGAATTTAAGATATTTCCAAAGATTTATGCTTCCTCCTAGGATATATTCTTTGAATGCAAACTTATCTTGAGTATGGGCAACAGCTGTGAAGGTGTCAAAATATACACCCTTTTATTTAGGCTACATTATATGACAAAATTATGATTATGTAACATTATCTGAAACTCTCTGCATTAAATACAAGAGTAATAGTACAGTGGTTAAGGCATTTGCCTTGCATGTGGCTGACCCAGATTTGATCCCCGGCAATCCTAATGGTGGTTCCCAGAGCACTGCCAGGAGTAATTACTGAGTGCAGAGACAGAGACATCTGAACATTACTCTTTGTAGTACAAAAACAAGACAAAACAAACAAAGGAAAAAACCCACATCATAACAACAACAACAACAAAACTCCTCCCAAAATCTCAAAACAAAAACTCTGCATCAATAGACTGAAGTCAGAAAGCTCTCTTTGGAACTTTGAAGGAGCCCACTAAATTCTCCAAATGCAAGAACTTGAATTCTTTCAACAATCAGATAACTATGGAGGAGGGCACCAAATTTCAGACAGTATTGACCAAAACTTTGATTGTAGCTTGTGAGAATCTGATTGCATAGCCCAGTTTATACTATTGCTGTAATTTCAAGAAAAATACAAGGAAACATATAAATGATCTGATATCAAATTAAAAAATGATCAATGAAACTTAAAGGTAGTACTGCAATTAGTACACATGCCTATTATTTTATTATTATTATTATTTATTTTATACAAACAGATTAAATTTCCAGCACCATAATTTCCCTAGAGTATTTCTGGGTATAGTACTGGAGACTGTCAAGCACTTCTGCATATTGGCCTGGATTCCCCTAAGAACTGCTGGTGTCCCAGCACCACAGGGCCTGTGTAGCATCATATTATTAGGCCCTTGCATTTGAAACTCTGGTCTGGATGGCCAAGAATCACTAATGGAGTCTCTGGCCTCCTGAGCACTTCTAAGGAGCCCCATAAAACTTTAATACAGCAAAAGAAATTAACATGTAGAAAGTCAAATAACATATCTGGGAAAAAGATTATTATCCAAAATATATAGATAACCCACAAAACTCAACAATAGGACAGGCAAGCCAATTAACAATTGGACAAAAGAAGCAATAGATACTAATTCAAAGAAGGATTAGTTAGCCCACAGAAATATAAAAAAAATAGTCAACATCCCATATTAGTAGAGAAATGAAAATCATTATGTGAATTCACCTCAAATTTACACTAGGAAGAATGGCCTTTTTAAAATTAAAGGCCACAACTGTTGTCGTGCTTATGTGGTTTCCATGGTCAGTGTGTTTGCAGGAACCAATCTGCATTTGAGGAAGGTATCTAGTTGGGCATCCTACTAGGCAAAGCCAAAATTCAATTCAGATACAGAATCACTGTAAACCATACTTCTATGGATGTTTTGACATAAGCTGCCCAGGGTCACTCTTATGTGGGTTCAGAATCTGAACACTGGCTAATGTTCCTGGTAGCCTCATTTCCCAGTCAAAGATACAGTGTGCTGGAAGCTACCCATTGTCCATGACTAAGGGTTCCCCAAGGACAGGATAGGAGGTCACATTCAGCAGTTGGACAGGGCTATAACTTTTATATTAGGTCCCATTTTAACATTATCCTTCAATTATTTGACATACTAATTTTCTGGTGTTTTTAAGTCTCATTTTGGGTTCTAGGATTTTAAAAATGGGTTCTTTTGGGTGGGTGATTGCTAGTTTGGGTGTTTTTTCATTATTTGGACTGAAGAAACAATGACCTATGGAGCCATTTTGATGATGTCACAAGAACAGAAAGCCTTAGGTTCAACTACTATCCTTTTCTTTATTAGTTATATGATTGAGGCCAGTTACTTAATTTTATTGCAGATTAATTTTCTATTTTATTTAAAATGGATACAAATAAAGGCTACTTAAGGAGTTGTGATAGCATGAAAAGGAAACACCATATGGGACATGGCTCTCATAAAACTAAAGTTTTTATGGACAGTTGTATTTAAACTTGAGTAACTTTTAGAATGAAACAAAAACCACATAGTTTATTATTAAGATTATAATGCTAGTATTGAAGGTGAAAAAAACCATAAAAAAGAGAAGAAAAAAAGTCACAAATATTTAGATACTAAATAATATACTATTGAACAAACATTGGAGCAAAAAAGAAATTAAGAATAAGTAAAAAATTTCTGGATATGAACAGATTTGAAGAAGCAAGATACCAGGCACAGAAAAGGCTGTACTTAGAGGGAAGTTCATAGAAATAATTGGCTTATGTTAGGGAACAAGAGAGAATGCAAATAATTGGGGCTGGAACTATAGCACAGCAGTAGAGTGTTTGCTTTGCATATGGCAGACCCAGATATACATCCCGGCATCCCATGTGGTTCCCTGAGCCTGCCAAGAGTGATTTCTGAGTATAGAGCTCTGAATACTGCCTGGTATGGACCCCTCCAAAAAGAACTCAAATAATCTATCCCTACATCTTAATAAACTATAAAAAGAAAACAACAAAAATAACAAAAAACAACAACAAAAATCCCAAAACAAATAAAAGTAAGGGACTAATATAAATTAGATGGAAATATTTAATACAGAAATTGAAAATCAAAACCACAAACAATACAAAAAATTAGTAAAATTAGCAGCTTCAAAGAATGATCACAATTTAAAAATAAAAACCTTTTAACTAGACACACAAAAGAAAGAACATTTTAATAAATTGAATTAGAAACAAAAAGATCATGAGAGAATACTATGAATCAAAGATCATATACAATATTTACAGACTATATATCAGATAAGGGCCTAATACCAACAATCTATTAGATAAATAATTCAAATAAAAACAACGCCATGAAAAATTTGGAAAAGGAGCTGAATAAACAATAACATAGGAAGGTCAAAAGATGTGAGAACATTTTAATTATCACTTATTATTAAGGAAATAATAACAAATCAAAACAACAATGAGATATCACTTTATATCAGCTTTCATGACTTTTACCAAAAAAGGCTGAAAGAACAAATCCACATAAAGGAAATGGTCAAAAAGGAGTTCTTATTCACTGTATTGAAATTATTAACTGATTAATCTCTATAAAACAGTATAGAGACTTCTAATAAAATTACAAATTGAACTGCCAGGTGATCCATCAATTCCACTTTTAGGTATATATCCCAAGAACACAAAAGCAAAAGACTCATGTTAACCCATATTCATTACATTGCAACATTCATTACTATGTGCAACAGTCAAGATTTGTGTTCAACAACAGATAAAAATTATATAATAGTATACTTATCTTCTATAAAAAAATAAAATCTTGCTTTTGCTATAACTTGGTGAAGTTAGAGAGTGTCATATTATGTGAAATAAATCAGAGGGAGGATAATAAGTACCAGATGTCATATCATCTGATATATCATGATGATATGACATCTGGTATTTATTATTCTGTATAATAAGTTAAAATGATAGGTAATATTCAATAAAATGAACTATTGACTTTTGCCAACAAAACGGAGACTATAAAGTGAGACTGCAGTGGGATGGGGAGGAATAGTTTAGACTAAAATTAACTTAGAAATAGGGATAGAGGGCTTATGGCACATGGATGGTGGTGGAGGTGCGTTAATTCTTTATGCCAAATGCATAATGTTAACACTGTAGAAAACTATATTATCTCAATAATAATAATAATAATAATAAATAAAATAGATATAAATAAGATAAAACTCGAGTTACTTTTAGACAGAAAAGACTTGTATTTTCCTGCATATATATCTTTTTGTCTTACCCCGTTTTTATTTTTTCCAAGTTTTTAGCTACGACAAATTTGAAAGATGTGAATACGTGTTTCTAACATGGCCACTGCTAAGGGAGACTGAAAGAGAGTAAACTCTGTTACAGATGGATACTTGCTTGATTTGATGTACACGGTCATTTGTCTAAATCAACCATACTTTTGTTTTTTTTTGGTTACAGAGGCCAGGAGCTTTGGCCAGATCTGAAAATACTTAGATGGAATGAACATGATAAAAGAAAATTTTAGCCAGTGAGGCTAAAACTGGGCCCTTGGATGCTGAAGGACCATGGTATAAATTTGTACTGTTGAAGACTTTTAAGCATTAAGTATTCATAATTTATGTGTTCAAAGAGTGATGTGACTGGAAAAGAGAACATTGTGTTGGCATAATCTTTTGGCTCAGTTTGGACTGGTATCTCCCCAAAACTCATTGTCCCACCTGTGCACTGACACTTTAGGCCTCTGGTTTTTGTACTAAATGCTAAACAAACATCATTTTCATCAGCTTCGGTGTTCTGTAACAGTTGGACAGACTGTTTAGTGGAGTTTTGTTCTCATTTTCTTAGAATTAGTAACCCTGGATTACCGGATGATTCTTGCTCAGTGTCTTTCATGAGGCTGCAGGCAACAGCAGATTTTGAAGGCCGGGCTGGGCTTAGTATTTTTGCTACTAGAAAATATCCCTTCATGTGAAGGTTGACCCTTATTTATCACCAGTTTTAACATCAGGTCTTTTCACAACATGAACATGGCATCAGATCTCCCCCAGAGTAGGCAAATGGTGAAGTGACAGTTGTAATGGAAGGCTCTAAGTAACATTCTTTCTTGAAACCTTGATCTCAAGAAGTAAGACTCTCAAGTAGCTGGTTGGGATTCCTTTCTTGTCATATTGGGATATTGCACATGAATCACTCAATCTCTTGTTATCTCGATTCACTAGTAGTCAACGATTATACTCGCCCTAGCTTCTTCCTCCTCAAATAGTAGCACCATATAATAAAAGTTTCAACTATTATTATGTTGAATTATATATAGAAGTTGACACAACTTTTAGTTTCATTTTATGAGTAAGAGATTCTCATCCAAGTTTCTGTGTTCCATCAGGAATTTTAATTGTGCTACCTTGTTAGTGTTAAACCTTAGATATTCATGTGCTTATCAGGATCATGTTTTAGTCATTTTATTTGGAAAACATCTTTTCAGAATTCACATCACTTTATGCTCTGCCTTTAAGGAGAAGTCTCTGTGATGAATCCCCTTCAAGTAAAATACAAGTCCTGTTCTATTTTTTTCATCAGAATGAGGACAAAGACATAGTTTTATGCTCAATGTTTTGTACAGAATTGAATCCAGTAAATATTTTTAATAAATTGATGCTATTTATATTCAATAAGATTATATAAACTTGATAAATGAGACAGGACTAGGAAAGAGTTAATGTTGCCTGACAAATTATTTTGTGCCATACACTAGAGTGGGCATTTTGAATATATTTTCATATTTAATATTTATGCATCTATAAAGGCAAAGTCAGAGTCATGCTGCTAATTAGTGACAGAAATAAGTTTAAGAGTTTGTGTATCGTGACTATATGTCAAATAGTTACATAAACACACATATATATTTGCCATACTCAGTGGTGTTCAGTGTCTAAATTCTTTATCTGCATTTAGGGATTAATTTTGGTAGCACCTGGGAAGGACATATGGAATGCTGAAGATTGAATCTGGGTATCTGTGTGAGGGAAGCACCTTCTTGCAGTTCTAATTCTCCAGCCCCAATATTTCAAGTAATTTTAAGAATGTAAGATTAGCTCTTTAAACTAAGAAGCAATATATTATATTATATTGTAAGTAATATATAAGGTTTATAATTGCACTCTGCAAATATAACTTATATTTTCATTTTCAAGATTTAACAACCAACAAATAGAATCTTGTAAATATTGATATCATCTTTACTGAGACAACTCTGTCTCATATTTTTTCCTCCATGGGTCACAAAATTTTTTTTTCAAAGTTAGTTATTTTAAACACTCTGGTTTACAAATTTGTTCAATTTAAAGTTGTTTCTGGCATTTGATGTTCCAATACCAGTCTCACCACCAGTGTCACATTCTATCCATCAATGTCCCCAGATTCCAATCCACCCCCAAGCTTGTCCCCTTGTAAGACACAAGATATATAAAGGAAATATTTCTTGTTACAACTAAATGGTAATGGAATTTTTTTAAAAAAGTCACTAAAAACACTGAAAGAACATTTGTGAAGATTTTTATATCTCACAATGGGGTCATTAAGTCAATTTCTGAAGGTTTATTAAGCTGTTGATTGCTATTTAGCTTTATAAGTGATTGGTTTTGTTTTTGAGCTTTGATGGTTTTTATACTACTTTCATATCAAATTTGCTGTGTTCCTACGGGGATATCACAGACTCCAGAAATTTCCAATTTGTGGAGGTGACATGTTGCAATGAGACATGGGTGTGACTCCTGGGACTTTTGGAAGTACTGAAGGTTTGGAAGGGGCTGCCTATCCCTACTCAGAGAAGAACTCAAACTGTCACATCTGGAGATTTGTCAGTTTGGTGTTCCTGGTGAGATAAGTTGTGAAGAAGGAAGCTGGGTCATTGATGTATCTGCAATTGTTATGTGTGGGTGCAGCTTCTAGGACTTTAAACAGGTGGGACCTGGCCTGCTTCCCTTCTGAAGGTGCCCCTTAAACAAGTTTAAAACTTATTTTAATCAAGTGAGTTTGTGCTATCCTGAATTAAACTTCTTTCTCATGAATAAAAAAATGCATTAAATATTCTATGTTCTAAATTTCCATCAAAATTCCTGTTGGGATTCCTATTAAGAATTTAATATACAAATGCATACATATTTTGAGTCGTTAATAATATGCTTTATTGAAAAATAGATTAGAATGAAGTTGTCAAAGGTCTTTATATGTCACCGGTGTGCAAATAATCCTCCATGGCTGTCAGGATTTAAGGGGACATTTATTCAGCCTTGGATTTATCTTATTGACAAAGAGCTTACTAAATACTGAATGAAAGAAAACCCATTTACAAGAAATGGTCCAGTTGGATCAAATCAGTGCTTAACGTAAGCCTGGCAAAGAGACACATACATTGTGTTAGTCTGCTAGAATACACATGGGTCATGCATTTTCTTTTTCATTTGTTCCAATCACAAGCCCATTTGACTCTGTGGTCTGTGGACTAAACAATCTTTCTTTGAATGCTTGAAGAAAAATAGAGAAAAGTGTTCAGATAATTTAGATTATGTAAACTGTTTAGAAAAATACATTTAGAAAATTGTGTTTAAGCCATTTGCATTGTGTTAGCAATAAAAATATAGATTTTTTGTATGAGAAATTATGAAGATTTCAACTTCTTGTGTATTTTCAGTAATAAGAGAGACTAATTAATAAATTAGAATTTTAAATCCTTTTGTAAAAAATTGAGAACAGGATAATCTTTTAACTTTAAAATAGTATTTTTTTTGTGAAACATAAATCATATTTAATTCTAATGCCACTATTCACTCTATATTGAACCTTTGGTTTGAAATATCATCAGCTGTAAAAGGGAAAACAACTTTCTTCTCCTTGCAGCAATTTAGCAGAGATAGAGATAAGAGAAACCCAGCTCCTCCTTGCTCTTATTCCCAAAGGAATCCCCTCCAAAGGCTTTATCCCAGAACACATTCTGTAGACTGTGCTGCTACATTGCAGTGCCTTTATTTTTTGGGGGGTGACTATTCTCACCTGACTATTCTCAGGACTTACTCCTGAAAATGTGTTCAGAAATTATTCATGGTGGGGGCTGGAGGAATCATACACTATGTTGGGAAAAGAGCACAGCAAGGCCTGGAAGCCTGTTGTATGCTAAATGCCCTCCTTTCTCTATTATTACTCCTGCTCTTGGAATGTCTCTTGAAACAAGTGCATCATGAAAATTATTATTCAGTGGGGGAAAAAAGAAAAAGCATTAGTTTTGCTCTGATGCAGGGAGAGTGAGTGCAGATTCAAGGAACCATAAGGTCTGTCTTGGTTTTATTAAAATCTGGAGATTTGATTTTGGTTTTAAAAAATAATTATAAAAACATATGGCCCCAGCTTATTACTTTTTTCTTTTTCAAACAAAACCATGCATCTTGAACTAGCTAGTCCTGCCTCCAGTTAGAGGGGGAAATAAGGGAGACATCAAGACCAAACAGGTGCAAGACTACTAGCTAGTCCTGCCTCCAGTTAGAGGGGGAAATAAGGGAGACATCAAGACCAAACAGGTGCAAGACTACTAAGTAGTAGGTCAGATACAGAGGGGACCACATATTCTAGTCGCCCTGAGGGTGAGGGAAGAGGAAATGGGAGGGAGGACAAAAAATGGAGGTATAGGGAAGACAATCTGGTGATGGGAATCCCCCTTGATTTTATGTAAATATGTACCTAAAATAATATTGTCAACAATATGTAAGCCACGATGATCAAAATAAAAATTATATTAAAAAATATGGCCAAAAGGTAGTACAGGGGTAAAGGCATGAAGTAAATGCTGGTTTGATCCCCTGGCACTGCATAAGGTTCCTGAGCACTACCAGGAGTGACCTCTGAGCACAGAGGCAGTAGTAAGCTCTGAACATAACCTGGTGTGGCTCAAATAACTTAGGCAGGTTGGAAGTGCATCATAACATTAGACTATATACCTATGTATATATATTAACTATAAATAAAGTGTAGCAAGTTAACAACTTGAAAATATTTATAATTCTTTACCTTGGAAAAATGGCTCCATTAAGATAGCTATTATGGGGGCCAGAGAGATAGCATGGAGGTAAGGCATTTGCCCTGCATGCAGAAGGACGGTGGTTCGAATCCCGGCATCCCATATGGTCCCCCATGCCTGCCAGGGGTGATTTCTGAGCGTAGAGCCAGGAATAACTCCTGAGCGCTGTCGGGTGTGACTCCCCCCCCCCCAAAGATATTACGGTCTTACACAGCAGCATAAAACCTAATTAGAATGTTTGGGAATCTAGGCATTAACTTCTATAACACCGGCATTTCTAAATAAAATCTGAGTACAAGCTTCTAAGGCTATCAATCACTGTTGTATTGTGCTACTAATGTAAGTTTCTTCTCTAGAGCATTCAAGTTTTTATTATAGATTATAAAGGCATGACTACATGCATTAAAACTGAACTTATAATAAGACTTAAAGTAATGAAATATATTCAAAGTTTATGGACAATAATTTCTTATAAACCAAAGAAAAGCTATTGTGAAATTTTAATTTTATTATACTTTCTACCTTACATCTTATATCAAACCCACCTAATTTCACAGAAATATTAAAAATATACTTTAGTTTTATTGATGTATGAATGAAAGATAAATACTGAATATATTGAATTTTAAAAATACTTTCCCTCTATTTTATTCTTACCCTTCCTTAAATCTTCCCCATTTTTTTCCCTCAGAAACTTTAGTTCTATTATAAATGTCCAGAGCTTTGTCTTTGGTTTGGCTAATCATCAACTTTATATCATTATATCACATACATATTTTACTTTTGCATAATTATCTTAAATTTATTTTATTTTGTTGTGAATGGCAACAAAATTTCACCTTTTAAATATGCACATAATAGGAGCCCAGAGCTATAGCATGATGGTAGGGTATTTGTCTTACACCTAGCCAACCTGGGATGAACCTGGTTATCCTGTATCCTGTATCGTCCCCTAAGCCTGCTAGCAGTGATTTCTGAGAGCACAGCCAGGAGTAATCCCTGAGTACTGCTGCGTGTGACCCAAAAACCACAAAACAAAAAGTACATAATAGTATTCCTATGTGTAAATATTCCACATTTTTTTTTTACTCAGTCATTGTTGCTTAAGTTGCTTTCATAAATAATGATACTATATTTATTGGGTTTATGTAAGTTAAACAATGCTGTCAATGGTAGTTAAATATTGATACCATATAATTTGGGATAGATATAATTTAACTTACTGTTATATCTATCTTCCTGTGTTAAAGTATTTTTTCATATTTGTTTGTTGTATATACCGCAAAGTGAGAGTGGATTACAAGGCATTTCTATTGTTATCTTAAGAGAAATTCCAGTGCTTTCCAAAATGTTTGCATAAATTTGCTTTCCCACCAAAGTTTATTTTTATTTTGTTTATTTACTTTTTGTGCCCTCAATAATAGTTATTGTAATATGATGTTTTTGTTTTTGTTTTTTGTAATATGATATCTTATATATGTGTATATTCATTATAAAAATATTATCAAAATTAAATAAATACTATACTATATTACATGCTTGTCATTTGTGTTTGGTGAGGATCTCTAAGTTTGTCATCTTAACAAATTTTAAGTACACAATGCAGTATTTTGATTTATAGTCACCGTGTTATATACTTAATTTATGAACTTATTCATTTTGTGTATTCTTTAACCATCACCCCATTTATTCTTTTATCCCAGATTTTGGAAATTTAGATTATTTATGTAAGTGAAATTATACATTTTTTCCTGCCTGGTTTATTCAATTGTTATCCTTCAGGTTCAATTATGTTGTTTATAGAACAGGATTTCCTTCCTTTTTTAAAAATTAATATCTTTATTTAACACCTTGATTACAAACATGATTGTGTTGGGTTTCAGTGGATTTCCTTCTTTTTAAATACTGAATAATGTTCCTCTTTGTGTGTGCATACATACAACCATATACAATAATATATACAATCACAAAATACAAGCATGGGGCTGGAGAGATAGCACAGCGGCGTTTGCTTTGCAAGCAGCCTATCCAGGACCTAAGGTGGTTGATTCGAATCCTGGCATCCCATATTGTCCCCTGTGTCTGCCAGGAGCTATTTCTGAGCAGATAGCCAGGAGTAATCCCTGAGTACTGCCGGGTGTGGCCTAAAAACCAACCAACCAACCAACCAAACAAAAAAAAACCCCAAAATACAAGCATATAATAAATATATTTTGGTCTATTTATTTGCAATGTACATAGGATTAGACAAGCATATCATATATTGTTAATAATGTTGCAATACACAAGAAATTATACAGTATACAGATTCTCTTTATGATACTGATTTTACTTTCTTTGGATTTATCCTAGAAACCTGATGAATTATATAGTATATTTGTTTTAAATTTGATATTGATTTAATGAAAACAATCAATATGTTACCTCAATTATTATTGAGGTATTAGGAATTATCAGCACAATATTAAAATTAATCAACAGTATTCTATGAAGGATGAGCTGGGTCATAGTAGAAAGTCAATAAATATCTGGGTTAAATAATAGATATTTTAATATCTAAAAACTAAAAAAAAATCCACCAACATACTTATGTAATATTAGTAACTGTAAATAAAGGAAGTATTTTGGAATAAATGAGCTGCATAGTCTACTGATCACTTTAATGTATATTCTCATTTGAATTTAGAAAAGCTTAATGATAATTTTTGTTGTTTCTGTTATTAAAATATCAAAGAAATTTGCACCAAGTTAAGAAGTGATGTTCATTGACTAAAAAATTACCTCAAGATATTCTTGGTATGAATCATCTGTAGTAGGAATGCACCTGTTTTATTCTCTCCTTTAAAATAAAGAACTGAATAAATTACACTTTTTTCCTAGGCTTCAAAATTTTGATTTACTTAGGAATTAAGATGATTTGGAGATAATTTGTAGGTTTTTGTTTTTATTAACATTCTTATGTCCCAATGGTAGTTATATATGAAAAATTTTCGGTATTGCAAGGAGCTCATTCATTTGTAGTCATATGTGCTTTTCAGAGTTTGTGAAGAAAGGGAAAATTGTTGAAAATGTGTTTCTGCTCTTCTTCTGTCCAGTGTAAAATGACAAGTCTATAGACCTGTGTCTCTTAAAGTGTATCTGTATATGTAATTGGTACATAGGATCTTATCAGAGATATAGGGCATTTCTGTAGCTCTATTAACATCATTTGCAATGAGTCACTTTTGTATTTATTATCATATAGTATTTAATTCAGCAACCCTCTATTGCATAATAGCCATGAGAAAAATGTGAGAGAAAAATGAAGAACATAGAAGACGATTAAGTAATGTCTTTAAGAATCTTACTATCTTACCTTTGTGTGGCAAGAACACAGATAACTTTAGGAAGCTGTTTGTAATATATTTAGATACTGTAATTTTATTTTTCTTCATGTAAGGTGGACTTCTGGAATTTTAATTATCATTGCTGGCAGAAGTTTAGTAGAATTTATTTGATGCTTCATCAGTTTAAAATCTTTTAGAAGGATAATATCTGACTCATCGTCTTTATGAAACATACATCTCTGTATTAATTCAATATTTTTATTTATAAATACATTTCTAAGATTTACTTCAGGGATCAATTCCTGGCACACACATAAATAAAAAGAGAAAAAAATAGAAAAAAGGAAAGATATTCCTAAATATAAAATAACTTCAAGTATATATTTGGGTAAACATTTATTTTAAAGCTTTGTACTTGAAAGGTCTCATCACAGGGTGATTAGGATTGGAATAATAAAATTTCATTGTTGAAAAAAATGGAAGAAAATCTAGCACAATCTTCCACTTTGAGGTTTTAATTATATGGAAGTTTCCAAATGAGAAAATTCAGATAATACATTAACATGACTTATTTTCATTTGATTACTGTCTGCTTTTTACAAATGGAATAACTTAATCACATTATACCTAGATATAAATTAATCTGGAAGCTTTGTATCATTATAATACTGTACAGTCATTTATTGAAAACTTACTTTCACTTTTGTCTTTTGAGATTTTTGTTTTCCAGGTGTGCTTTAGATCTAGACACAAAATCTATGAATTATTATGGCTTTAGGGTAATGGATGTATCCTGTGCCTGATGGCAGAGGAATAAAAAAATGGGCTAGTAGCATCTGCCTCTTCATTGATTTTTATTTTAAAATTATGACATAAATGTTTTATCTACCTTTTGTAGTCTTTTTATCAAAAGATAGAAAAATTAAGGTGGACATGTATGTGTTTTCTAAAATTATTAAGTACATTTATATGAATTATATTCCTAGGAAAATCCAGAGATTTCATGAACAATACAAGTTCCTTTTGTTAAATGCCATTGTGGAATCCTTTTTCACCTTCTTCCCCATAGAAATATTTTTGCTTTTATAAAAATTAAAAAGATTTTTTGTTTCTTTGGGCCACACCCAGTGATGCTCAGGGGTTACTCCTGGCTATGTGCTCAAAAATTGCTCCCGGCTTGGGGGAACCATATGGGACACCAGGGGAATCAAACTGGTATGCCACTGTTCAGGACCCAATTGAAAAAAGATTCTGGAAGAGAGATGTGTTTGGACTTGTTAGAGAATACAGAGTTGTCAAAAGTGTGTGTGTGTGTGTGTGTGTGTGTGTGTGTGTGTGTGTGTGTATACATGGAAAAGAACAAATGTTTAAAATTATTTTATATAAGAATACATATAACATCTTAAAATTGCTGTTCAAGATATATTGATTTTCTTCTTTTAATCTTTGAGAAAAGATTACTTTTTCTGCATTCCATAGTATGTGATACATTATACTATTGATTCTTGCCAGTCCAAAATATCAAAATCCCAATCAGATTCAGAAAAGATTTATAGGTCACCCAGAAATCATATACCTATTAATAAGTCAATATTCAGTGAATACCAGGTGTCAATAAACATTCATTTTTTTTGTTCTTTAGGTTGGATATAAATAGGAAGACACATTGGAAATTAAGGTTTTAGGATGCTATATATATTGAAATAATTTTAATGTCAGGTAGCCAAATGTTATAGATAAGAATTCAGAACATTTGTACTTAATTGTTGAATTTACTTTGCGGCTGAAAGTTTGATACAATAAATATCTATCTGGTTACAGAATTTTCATCTTTTTTTTAATTTTTGGTTTTTGGGTCACACCAGCAGTGCTCAGGGGTTACTCCTGGCCCTATGCTCAGAAATCACCCTGGTAGGCACAGCCGGGATTCGAACCACTGTCCTTCTGCATGAAAGGCAAATGCCTTACCTCCATGCTATCTCTCCGGCCCGGTTACAGAATTTTCATGGAAGAGATATACTAATAAAATTAGAGTTTTCAAGATAAAGAAATTGAGATCTAGAATGACCATTACATCAATTTTTTAAATTTATCTATTTATTTGAGGTCTCCTAAATATTGTTTCGCCATCACTGGAGCAACTACTTGTAATCTGCTTGTTGTTCAGGCCTGTTGGATTAGTGCTTCAGTCATGTGATCTAATAATACTTCTGCAGGTACTTGAGGTTTCCCAATCCTGTACTCACAAGACTGGCGGGATCATGTAGAAATGGGGTTTGAGGGGCCGGAGATATAGCATGGAGGTAAGGCATTTGCCTCTCATGCAGAAGGTCAGTGGTTCGAATCCCGGCACCCCATATGGTCCCCTGAGCCTGCCAGGAGCGATTTCTGAGCATAGAGCCAGGAATAACCCCTGAACAAATGCCGGGTGTGACCCCCCCAAAAAAAAACCAAAAAAAAAATTAAGAAAAAAAAAAGAAATGGGGTTTGAACATGAGGACCTTGTGCATACCAGGCATGGGCTCCAGTCTTTGGAGCCCAGTGCTGGCCCTAACGTGGTTAATTTTTCTTAAGGTATCATGATTATTCAGTAATGAATTTATAGTCAAAATTAAGTATTCAGACTACCAATATATGAACTTGACATTAAAGGGCAATAGAAATTCGACTTACTACCCCAATTTCTACCTGATAATAATTTTGAAATAATGAATTTAATAACAAGTTTAATTATTTTAATAACTCGTTTATAGGTAATTTTTTCAACATGTCTTTATTCTTTTAAAATATATTATTAAAATTTGGTTAATCAAAATTTTAAGTTTTCTGTGAAATGCTTTGTTCTTTTTGTTAGCATCTTCTTTAACTCTGAGCTAACACTCAGCTTCACAGAGACCTCTGGGTCCTAGCCTTAAGCTCCTTTATCATCTTCATCTCCACTCAATATAATAAATGCCATCCTTTCTTGGCACTTATAAAGAACATACAAAGGTAACTGACTAACTTAGTCCTGGAAGCAGCTGAAACTATTTCTTCTCAGACTTTGCAGTCATGCTAATAGGCTGAGGAGTAAAGGAGGAGGAGCTATAGGCTTCACTAATGCTCAACACTTCAGCTAAGGAAGCCTTGAAGGCCCTGCAGTCCAGAGATGTTCTAAATAAGTGCATTTGGATTTATCTGAGTGGATACCTAGATGGTTGGTACTTTTCGGGTCATCAGAGCTGCCATCTTCATTCTCTATTCTCTATTCTTGCATTATTTCCCCATTGCCATGCTTATAGTGTGGTTTTTACTATGTGCAGGTGTTGGGCCCTGAAGAGATTATGTTCGCTGGCATCTTCTTCGCTGCGTCATGCAGAAAAGCCTGATCTAGATTTTATTGAGGTTACAGATCCCATGTCATATTATTATTATTATTATTATTATTATTATTATTATTACCTAGGTCTGTCAAATGCAAGGCAAACACCCTACCTGCATTTCTAACAAACTTCCATATAAGAACCGTATTTTTTAAAATATAATTTTAATTTTAATCATAGTGGCTTACATGTCTTTCACAATAATATTTTAGGTACATATTAACATTGAATCAGGGGAATTCCCACCACTGAATTGTCCTCCCTCCACTATGTTCCCATCCTGCCACCCATATCCCTTACCCTCACCCCCCGGGCTGCTAGAATGAGTGGTCCCCTCTGTGTCTGGTTTACTACTTCACTAAGTGTAATGATCACTATCATACAACTCTTTGGTCTTGGTACCCTCCATTATTTCCCCCTCTATTTGGGAGGCTGGATTAGATAGTTCAAGTTATGTTAGGTTCAAGTTAGGTTTTGTTTGAAGAAGAGAAAAGCAATAAAATGGGGTAAAAATCAAATACGCTGAAATGGGCGAAGTCCTTCTAGAGGCTCTCATCCTCGGTTTGAGAGACAAAAGGGAAAAAGAAAGTGAAACACCACAACAATACAAAAAGAAATATCTAATAAAATATTCAGTGAGCCTTTCAGCAATAAGCACCACATAATAGTCATGGTCTTGAAGTAAAAATCATGACAGAGCGCAAAAAAGAAAAAGAGAAAGAAGAAAGAAAAATAAATAAATAATAAAAATATAAAAATGAAAACAACTTCAATATCCACACCAAAACAAAGAAGTCAACAAAAATTAGATAAATACATAAAAAAGATTATTTTGTGCTTTTATTTTTCCTCCGGCATAGGCACAGTAAATATTGGAGTCATTAGAAAAGGAATTCCCTTGGCTAAGAGATACAGGATTTCTCCACCCCTGAAGTATACTGTCATGGGATTAACTATAGACTCCTTTCCTGTTCATTTACACTCCCCTTGGTGCTTTTGTGGTGAATGGAAGACTTCTGCTCCGTCCTGGGTGATAATATCAGACCTCTGTATCTAGAGATCTCTGTATCTGCACAGGTCAAGGAGTGGAACTTATGATGAAGTCTTTCTTTGTTGTTCTAGAGAAGTTCTGTTCCCTCAGTGTCTTCTGTATTTGGTGGTCTTGGTCATTGTGCTGATCCTAGAATGGAGCCTGGGATAGAGTCTTTCGTTATGTTTCCAGAAGACCCGTTCAGTTGCAACTGTCTCTGTCAGACCTCTGAAATTAAAGATCATGGTTGTTGTACAAGCCGTAGATCAAAACCTAATCTAGGTCTTTTTTTATTGGTCCCAGGATACATACTGCCCGGTCAAGGTTGTATCAGCCAGTCATCTGTAGATAGCGATCTTGGCTTTTGCACAGGCCAAAGGGTGGCAGGTCTTCTGATTTTGTCTTAACGTTAGCTGGTGAGGTATGACAACCTGTTCTTAGATCAAGTTGTTCCCATTTTCTCGTTGTCAGGATATCATAATAGAGTTGGCACATGTTGGTGTCCGAGCAGTATTAAGGATGTCCCGGAGGGGAAGAAACTGTATTTTGAAGCAGGGTTATAATCAAGACTTTTTGAATTATAATTTACATTTAATAATAATCTCTGGTTGATTCACATGCACATTAAAGTTTTAAAATCATGACTAATAAATGAGAACATCTATAATAATCTTTCTTGCTTTCTCCCTCCATTTCTTTCTTTCTAGATAACAAAAACTAATAGATACAATAATGTAGACCTTTTTACTTTTGGAGGACAAAGTTGTCTCTACTATCACCAAAGTGCTTAAGATCCTACACCAATGCCCTTTAGATCGTAGGTCCGATTTACCAATTGTTTTGGTCAGCTTTGATTTGTAGTGATTTTTGCTTTTCATATTATCTCAATCATTAATAATTGTGATTATTATCCATTATTTAGATATTTATATACATGTTATTTTATTAGATGGCCAGAGTGTTATTTACAGGATGTCATTATAAACATTTATTTTTACTTGTTACATAAGGTTTTATCATCTATGCCTTTTTCAAAAACACAAGTAAACTAGTATGTTTTACTATTAAATCATCATCAGAATTAATAAGCATCTCATGGCTAACACAATTACTTCCTAGTAATCATCATAATTCCCTTTCATCAGCCAGTGCTCATAGTTTTTAATTTCCTCAAACATTAGATGAGAATATTAACTAATGATGAAAAATTTGATTGCACTTTTCTGTGTACAGCACTCAATTTTTATTTTCTCACTATCAGTGTTTAGAAGTTTTCTACCTTGGCAAATATATGAAAAACATTTTATAGAATACAATAGGGATATTTTGCTCATAACAATAGTCATATTTTTCAATAGCATGAAAAAATATATGTATATATTTGACCTCATATTGTGCTTTCCAGACCTTATTCTATGCTCAAGGGACATTGCTGGCAGTGTTTTGGGGACTCCAATAATATTTCTGTAGAAAGTACAAAAGAGGCAAAATTTAAGAAATATTGACACTAAAGAGCCAAGATAAAATGAAATTTTATTTTAATTAAAACTTTGATTTTTTTGTTAAATTATCTTTATTGAAACACCATGATTACAAACATGATTGCAGTTGTATGATTACAGTCATGTAAAGAACACCCCCCTTCACCAGTGCAATATTCCCACCACCAAATTCCCAGATCTCCCTCATCCCCACCCCACCCGCACCTGTACTCGAGACAGGCTTTCTACTTCCCTTATTCATTCACATTGTTATGATAGTTCTCATGGTAGTAATGAGTGCAGTTAGAGAAATAATAACTACAAAAAACTTTGATTTTTATTCAGGCACTATGCTTTACGAATTTATTCATAATAGAGTTGTTTCAGGCATACATTGAATGTTATAACATCAGTACCACCAGTTATGTGGCCTTCCCACCACCAATGTGCCCAGGTTCCTTCCAAGCCTTCAGTTTGCCCCCTTCACAGGCACACAACAAATTTATTTTAAATTGCTTGCTCCAACAACACTTAAAAGAATGACAAATAGAATTAATAAAAGTCAATTTATGATAATTGAATGCTGCATAATCTTAACCCATGTAAATCAAGACATTAAGTTCATTTAAAATATACTATAGAGCCTATTCTCATTTACATAAGTAAATTTTCAACTCTAGCATCTAAGTTATATTGAATTCAATTAATTTTTGTACTTAAATCTCACTGTGTTAATGTCTTACATGTCATTAATAAAAATAGAAAAATTATGTGCAGGACTGACGACACCCAAAACGTAAGATCTAAATTACAACCAAAGAACTTTGAAATGTGCTTGTCAAGGCAGCAGGTGGGATGATAATGGGAGGACATGGAAATGCTAGTGGAAGAAACTTGAGACTGGTCATGGTATTAGTCTCTAATGCCCAAAACCCAACTTCAATACCTTGGTAAATTACAATTCTTTATAAAAATATTCTGTGCAAATATATTTATATTTAAAAATTTACATGATATAGTAAGGCTTACATATGTAAAATTTAGTATGAATGAAAATAATTCATAAAAATTATGGTTGTAAATAGACGACCCCAGAGCACCATCAGGAATGATCCCTGAACACAGAATCAAGAATAAGCCCTGAGCGGCAAAGCACATTGTTGGAGGTCAGAGTGACAGTAAAGGACTTAAGGCACTTGCCTTGTACACAGCCTACCCAGCTTTGATCCTTAGCATCCCATATGATCCCCTGAGCATGCCAGGAGAGAAAAAAAAAGAAAATTTAAAGAAGAAAATTTGAAAGGTCTATAAAATACATGTTTTATTCAATGTAAGGGAATATTGGCTGCATATTAGAAAATATCATAGACACTGCTTACTTGTGACATTAATAAGTAACATATTTAAATAAAATTCTCTGTGAATGTAGGAAATTTGTTTACACATAGAACATTAAATATAAACAAGATGTTGATTTGTTCCTGAACATGTTTAAAATCGTTTAGCAAGTCAAAAGTAAACATACTTTTTTTAATCTAGTAGAGGGCAACCATAAGCACTGTGAGAAAATGCCATAACTCAATGTCATGTGTGGAAGAGTTTGTCTTGCCAATTAAAGAAGCTCCTTTAAAACTTCTTGCAAGTCTGATTCCGAGGTTCCAAGAATTCTCTAAACTGTTGCTTTTTGTCTGAAGCTCTGTATTATCCCTTCTGATAAGAATGCTATTTTCTCTGCTGAGAGTATTCTTGGTGATGTGTTCATTTCACTAATTTTTGTACTAAATTCCTTCATTCTCTTCTGGCTTGTAGAGTCTCACTTATAGATCTACTGTGAATTTTATAACCTTTTTTTTGCATGTAAATTCCTTTTGTATGATCTTGCTGTTTTCAATATTCTGTTTCTGTCTTTGGATTATGTCATTCTGTGCACAATGTATGTCAGAATCTTCCTATTTGAATCAAATTTTCCTGGAATTCTTCAGCTTTTTTGGATCTCAGTATCTGTATTTCTCACTTCTGGGAAATTCTTTTCTATTAGTTCTTTAACTATTATTTTTAATCAAATTTGACCTCCTGTTCTTCAGGGACTCTGATGACATTTATATTATGCTTCTTGAATTCATCGCATAGTTCTGTGACATGCTGTTTATTTCTTTTCAGACTTTCCCCCATTTTTTGTTGTTTTCTAGTGATTTTCTCCATCTCATCTTGGAGCACCTTGATTTTCCCCTCATCAGCTGCCATTCTGCAACTCAAAGCATCTCTCTCTCTCCCCTCTCTTTCTACCCTCTCTCTCTTCTCTCTTCTCTCTCTCTTTTTCTTGGGTCACACCCGGCATCACTCAGGGGTTACTCCTGGCTCTATGCTCAGAAACCGCTCCTGGCAGGCTGGGGGACCATATGGGATGCTGGGATTTGAACCACCATTCTTCTGTATGCAAGGCAAACACCCTGCCTCCATGCTATCTCTCTGGCCCCAGCATCTCTTTTTTTAATAAAATAAAATTTAATAAAAATTATTTCCTTCTATAATGTGAAAACCGGCTATAAGCAGTATTTTGCAGAAGCCAGGTCCCCTGTTTGTGACGTCAGGCTGGGAAAATCTAGAAAACTACGCCTGCCCAGTGGGGCCTGACTGTGAAAAATTGTGAGTGCTGCTTGTGCGTGTCTGTCTACTGTCCTGTCTTGTGAACCTCTTGGGAGTGGGCCGAAAAGAGGCTCCAGAAGAGAATGGTTGCTCCGCTTCGCTATGCAGCCGTGTGCTCTTTCTAAGGAAAGAACACCATTGGAACAAAAAGAAAAAAATCACACTAAGAACTGTGCTGGATCACTGAAGCCCAGCATTTCACTCCGGACTGTCTTCACTCCTGAGTGCTCGGGCCTAAGATTTGATCCTGTGTGAGGCTTCATCTGCGAAGGACTCCCCTCCCTTGGAGGCAAGTCAACCCATCCAGAAAGGGCGGAGCCAAAGGAGTGTGGCTGCCTACATCATTTAGCCAATGAATACCACCACAACATGTAGAAAAACCCACAATACAAGTGTGACAATGGGAAACAACGCAGGCCAGCATCAGACATAGAGAATGAAGATGACAATTCTGATGACCAGATAATGACCAACCAACTAATCAACCTCTCAGATAAGGACTTTAGACTACCAATATGGAAGATCCTCAACAAACTCAAAGAAACCATGGATCGAGTTGAACAGAACACTAATAAGAACCAAGAAAATATGAAGACAGAAATCACAAAACTCCAAACTGAAATAACATGTCAACTAACAGGCCTGAAAGCCTCAGTAAATGAAGTGAATGACAAAATGGATAAGCTCTGGGACAGGGTATCAGAAGCTGAGAATAGACTTGGTGCTGTGGAAGATGAGATAAATAACAATTTCATACAGTGGGAGAGACTGGAAAAAAACAAAGCAAATGAACAGACAGTGGAAAAATTAGTCAAAGAATGTGAACAGATGAAAATAGAAGTCTATGATAAGCTCAACAGAAACAACTTAAGAATCATTGGAGTCCCAGAGACCCAGGAAGAAAATTTCCAGGAAGAATCAATGGTCAAGAACATCATTAAAGAGAAACTTCCAGAGCTAAAGAATATATGTGATCAAATCCTGCATGCTCGAAGAGTACCAACCAAAAGAGACCCCAGAAAAACTACCCCAACACACATCCTAGTCACAATGACGAATCCCACAGATAGAGACAGAATTCTGAAAACAGCAAGATCAAAAAGGGAAATTACATTCAAGCAAGCATCCTTGAGATTTACAGCAGACCTGTTACCAGAAACACTCAATGCCAGAAAGCAGTGGTGGGATATTGTGATGAGACTGAATGAAATGAATGCTTCACCTAGAATACTGTACCCAGCAAAACTCACTTTCCCATTTGAAGGAAGAATACATGGTTTCACAGACAAAAAACAGCTCAGAAACTTTACAGACTCAAACCCGGTTTTAAGAAAAAAAACTAAAAGACCTAATTTAAGACAAGACTAACCAAAAGACACACCAAATTTTGATATAAAGATGGCATTAAGTCCCAGGACAATTCTTTCTCTCAATATCAATGGATTAAATGCACCAGTTAAGAGACACAGAGTGGCTAAATGGATCAAAAAACTCTGTCCAATCTTCTGCTGCCTACAAGAAACACACCTGAATAGTCAGAACAAACATAGACTCAAAATAAAAGGCTGGAGAAAAATTATCCAATCAAACAACACCCATAAAAAAGCTGGAGTGACCATACTAATATCAGATAATAAAAATTTTATACTCAGGAAGGTTGTAAGGGACAAAGATGGACATTTTATATTAATCAAGGGGTATGTAGAGCAGGAAGAAATAACTCTCCTAAACATATACGCACCGAATGAGAGTCCAGCAAAATATTTAATACAATTGTTGACAAATCTGAAAAGTAATATCAATAACAACACAATAATTGTGGGGGATCTCAACACGACTTTGTCAACACTGGATAGGTCAACCAGACTGAAACCCAACAAGAATATACTAGACCTGAGGAGAGAAATGGAAGAAAGAGGCCTAGTGGATATATGTAGGACACTCCATACCCAGAAACATGGATACACATTCTTCTCCAATGTACGTGGGACATTCTCCAGGATAGACTACATGCTGGCACATAAAACATACCTCCATAATATCAAGAGGATAGAAATTTTGCAGGCTACCTTCGCTGACCACAAGGCTCTGAAATTATTTGTGAATTCCAAAGGGACACAGAAGAAAAACTTTAACACCTGGAAGTTAAACAGCCTCATACTCAATAACCAGTGGGTCTGAGATGAAATCAAGGAGGAAATCAAAAGGTTCCTGGAAACAAATGACAATAAAGACACAAATTATCAGAACTTATGGGACACAGCAAAAGCAGTACTGAGAGGAAAATTTATAGCTTTGAAGCACATCAGGAAGGAAGAATGGGCTTACCTGAGTAGCTTAATGACACAGCTAATACAACTAAAAAGTGCTCAACAGAAGGACCCAAATATAGGAAAACAGAAGGAAATAACAAAGCTGAGAGCAGAAATCAACAAAGTGGAAACCCAAAAAACAATCCAAAATATCAAGGAAAAAAATAAAGAAGATTGATAGACCACTGGCAAAAGTAACAAAGAAAGAGAGAGAGAGAAACTTGATAACTCATATCAGAAATGAAAAAGGAGAGATCACTACTGATATGGCAGAGATTCAAAGGGTAATCAGAAACTACTTTGAGAAACTCTATGACACTAAAAATGAGAACCTGGAAGAAATGGATAAATTCTTGGACTCATAATCTTCCACAGTTGAAGGATGAGGATGTAGCATATCTAAACACCCCCGTCACTATTGATGAAATTAAAACGGTAATCAAATTTCTGCCCAAAAACAAAAGATCCGGCCCAGATGGATTCACTAATGAATTCTTTCTAACTTTTCAAGAGGATCTACTACGAATCCTGGCAAGAATTTTTCATAAAATTAAACAAACAGAAACACTTCCAAGGCATGTAGTCAAGAAACCTGGGTTTTCATCAGATTGTCTTAATAATAATAATAATAATAATAATAATAATAATCAGAACATGGGAAGACAGCACTCTGCTGGATTCCTCACTGAATGTGCCCAGGTCTCTGTTCTTCTGTCTTCCTCTGCACATGAGACCATCTCTCATAGTAACCTGTGTGCTGTGAACTCGGCGTGACTTACAGTGAATATCTTCTGTGCCCGCAGTTACGGCTAGACGAGGCTCAAGAAGCAGAATGCCAGGCGCTGAGGCTCCAGCTCCAGCAGGAAATGGAGCTGCTCAACGCCTACCAGAGCAAAATCAAGATGCAAACCGAGGCACAACACGAGCGTGAGCTCCAGAAGCTAGAGCAGAGGGTGTCTCTGCGCAGAGCACACCTTGAGCAGAAGATTGAAGAGGAGCTGGCTGCCCTTCAGAAGGAACGCAGCGAGAGAATAAAGTTCCTGTTGGAAAGGCAAGAGCGAGAGATTGAGACTTTTGACATGGAAAGCCTCAGAATGGGATTTGGGAATTTGGTTACATTAGATTTTCCTAAGGAGGACTATAGATGAGATTAATTTTTTTTGCCATTTACAAAAAAAAGAGAGAAAAAAACAAAAAAAAAGAAAAGAAAAAGAACAAAAAAAAAAAAGGAAAGAAAACAGAAAACAATTCCGACCTTGCAAAACTACATTCCCCATTTTGACGGGCGTTGCTCTCTCACTCTCTCTCTTTCTCTCTCTCTCTTTCTCTCTCTCTCTCTTACTCTTACTGACATCGCGTCGGACTAGTGCCTGTTTATTCTTACTCCATCAGGGGCCCCTTCCTCCCCCATGTCAATTCCAGTGCTGGCCAAAGCTGGCTCTGTTTTCTATTCATAGTACACATCACAGTATTAACGTGATTCAAAAAAAATGTTTCAGTGAGAACCTTGGAGATCATTTTAACAGAACCAATAAAAAACCAATAAGGAACAACAACAACAACAACAACAACAAAAGTGGATGTATATTGCTTTAAGCAATCACTCATTACCACTGATCTGTGAAAGTAGAGCAAAAAATCAATAATAAATAAATAAATAAATAAATGCCAAGGGGGAGAGAGACAATATCCGCAGCCTTACACCTTAACTAGCTGCTGCATTCTCTTATTTTATTTTTATTTTTTTGGTAATTTATTCATCAGGAATTAAAAAAAACAAAGTTTTATTAAAGATTGAAAAATTTGATACATTTTACAGAAAACTAATTGTGATGTACATATCCGTGGTGACATATTATTACTTTTTTGGGGACAGGGAGGGTGGGCGGGGTGAAAGAGATCTTGTGATTTTTAAGAAGCTGCTGGCAAGAGTGGATCTTGTCTCCAGCATATTCTGATTGTATCATAATCATTTTCTGCTGTTGCAGAAGATGTGAATACACTTAAAGGCGCTCACAAAATCCCAGTAGCACAAATTGGGCTTTGGCAAATCGTGTATTTTGTGTATAGAAGGAATTTAAGGAGAGGTATTACTTATTTTCATATTGTATTTTAACTGTTTCTCTGATCAAAATTTTTTTACTTCCTCCTCCTCCTCCTCTTCCTCCCTGCCTTCCTCCTTTTCCAATTCAGTATTTGGAGTTTCAACACTTGTCTCTCAGTCAGATCATCTCGATCTTTTGATCTTTTTTGTTTTTTTTTGTTTGTTTGTTTCTTTATTTCCCTTTCCTTCCCCGCCCCACCCTTATGTCCCATATCTTGATCATAAATATCACATTATTCACACTTTCAAACTGTGTATTTTCTTACAATAAAAAATGATGAAAAAAAAAAAGGCTTTACTTCTTTTGCATGCACTTTAAAAAAAAAAAACCAACGACAACGACACTTTTCAGGTTTCAAGGAAGAGCATGATGACTGTCAGAGCTTTTAATTATATTTGTAAATAAAAGTGTTCATCACAAAAAAAAAAAAAAAAAAAAAAAAAAAAGAAACACTTCCAAATAGCTTTTATGAAGCCAAATCACCTTGATACGTAAACCAGACAGAGATGCTACAAAAAAAGTAATTACAGACCAATATCGCTGATGAACGTAGATGCAAAGATCCTCAACAAAATCCTGGCAAATAGGATTCAATGCCTCATTAAGAAGATTATCCACTACGATCAAGTAGGTTTCATTCCAGGAATGAAAGGGTGGTTTAACATCCATAAATCTATCAACATAATACACAACATCAACAACAAGAAAAATAAAAATCACATGATCATATCAATAGATGCAGTGAAAGCATTTAATAAAGTCCAATACCCATTCTTGATCAAAACTCTTAGCAAGATGGGAATGGAAGGAACCTTTCTCAATATAGTTAAGGCCATCTACCACAATCTAGTGGCAAATATTATCCTCAATGGAGAAAAACTAAAAGCCTTCCCTCCAAATTCTGGCACTAGACAAGGCTGACCTCTCTCACCACTCCTATTCAACATCGCACTGGAAGTACTCGCTATAGCAATTAGGCAAGAAAAAGATATCAAGGAATCCAGATAGGAAAGGAAGAAGTCAAGCTCTCACTGTTTGCAGATGACATGATACTCTACTTAGAAAACCCTAAAGACTCCACCAAAAAGCTTCTAGAAACAATAGACTCATATAGCAAGGTGGCAGGCTACAAAATTAACACACAAAAGTCAATGGCCTTTCCATACACCAATAGTAATAAGGAAGAAATGGATATTAAAAAAAAAACCATTCACAATAGTGCCACACAAACTCAAATAAATGGAATCAACTTGACTAAAAATGTGAAGGACCTATACAAAGAAAACTATAAAACTCTGCTCCAAGAAATAAGAGAGGACCCGCGGAAATGGAAACACATACCCTGCTCATGGATTGGCAGGATTAACATAATCAAAATGGCAATACTCCCCAAGGCATTATACAGATTTAATGCAATCGATACCCATGACATTCTTCAAAGAAGTGGATCAGGCACTTTTGAAATTTGTTTGGAACAATAAACACCCTAAAATAGCTAAAGCAATCATTGGAAAAAAGAATATGGGAGAAATTACTTTCCCCAACTTTAAACTGTACTACAAAGCAATAGTTATCAAAACAGCATGGTATTGGAATAAGGACAGGCCCTCAGATTAGTGGAATAGGCTTGAATACTCAGAAAATGTTCCCCAGACATACAATCACCTAATTTTTGATAAAGGAGCAAGAAATCCTAAATGGAGCAAAGAAAGCCTCTTCAACAAGTGGTGTTGGCACAATTGGATAGCCACTTGCAAAAAATTGAACTTAAACCCCCTGCTAACATCATGTAAAAAGGTAAAATACAAATGGATTAAAGACCTCAATATCAGACACGAAACCATAAGATACTTAGAACAACACATCGGCAAAACACTCTAGGACATTGAGACTACAGGCATCTTCAAGGAGGAAACTGCACTCTCCAAGCAAGTGAAAGCAGAGATTAACAGATGGGAATATATTAAGCTGAGAAGCTTCTGCACCTCAAAGGAAATAGTGCCCAGGATACAAGAGCCACCCACTGAGTGGGAGAAACTATTAACCCATTACCCATCAGGTAAGGGACTAATCTCCAAAATATACAGGCACTGACCAAAATTTACAAGAAAAAAGCATCTAATCCCATCAAAAAAATGGGGAGAAAAAATGGACAGACATTTTGACAAAGAAGAAATACAAATGGCCAAAAAACATATGAAAAAGTACTCCACATCACTAATCATCAGGGAGATGCAAATCAAAAGAACTATGAGGTACCACCTCACACCACAGAGATTGGCACACATTACAAAGAATGAGAATAAATATTGTTGGTGGGGATGTGGAGAGAAAGGAACTCTTATCCACTGCTGGTGGGAATGCTGCCTACTTCAACCTTTATGGAAAGCGATATGGAGATTACTCCAAAAACTGGAAATAGTGCTCCCATATGATCCAGCTATACCACTCCTAGGAATATACCCTAGGAACACAAAAATACAATACAAAAACCCCTTTCTTACACCTATGTTCATTGCAGCACTATTTACCATAGCAAGATGCTGGAAACAACCAAGATGCCCTTCAGCAGAGGAATGGCTAAAGAAACAGTGGTACATATACACAATGGAATATTATGCAGCTGTCAGGAGAGATGAAGTCATGAAATTTTCCTATACATTGATGTACACGGAATCTATTATGCTGAGTGAAATAAGTCAAAGAGAGAGAGAAAAACGCAGAATGGTCTCACTTATCTATGGGTTTTAAGAAAAATGAAAGACATTCTTGCAATAATAATTTTCAGACACAAAAGAGAAAAGAGCTGGAAGTTCCAGCTCACCTCAGGAAGTTCACCACAAATAGTGATGAGTTTAGTTAGAGAAATAACTACATTTTGAACTGTCCTAATAATGAGAATGTATGAGGGCAATGGAAAGCCTGTCTAGAGTAGAGGCCGGGGTTGGTTGGGGAAGAGGAAGATTTGGGACATTGGTCATGGGAATGTTGCAATGGTGATGGGTGGTGTTCTTTACATGAGTGAAACCCAAACACAATCATGTATGTAATGAAGGTGTTTAAATAAAATATTAAAAATTATTTCTTATAGTAATTGAAAAAGAAAAAAAGCAACTTTATGATACAGATATATTATACAGATACAATACTGTAAAAAGAAAACAGTAACTTTATCATACAGATATTTGGAAAATATCTGTAAAATGAACTCTTCCAGGCAATTAATGCCATTATGGTAAGTAATGTTGGTAGCATGTATTTCCTGAGATGGCATGATGAGAATAACACACCACTATTTGGTATTGTTCTTTAGAATCCATAGCCCCAGTTCCATTGTAAGAAAATATGACAAACCTGCAGCGAAGGAATTTATACAAAATCTCAAAGCATCTCTTTTTTTTTGGGGGGGGGTCACATCCGGCAGCGCTCAAGTGCTACTCCTGGCTTTAAGCTCAGAAATTGCTCTTGGCAGGCTCGAGGGACCATATAGGATGCTGGGATTCAAACCACTGTCCTTTGTATGCAAGGCAAATATTCTACCTCCATTCTATCTCTCTGGCCCCCTCAAAGCATCTCTTAAGGTTAAAAAATGTATATCATCAACCATATCTTCATTTCTGATCACAATTTTTTATTTGTTTTTTCATATTTTCTTGTACTTTGCTGGATATTTGTGCTTTCATTTCTTTGAACTCATTAAACAACCTCAGCATGGTGTCATTGTCTAAGGATCTGAATTAGTTGGTGCAGGTTGAGTTTTCTGTTATATATTTTTTTTTAGCTCATTGAACTTGTTAGCTTTTTAGCTGTCTTCTTAGTGTGTGTGTGTGTGTGTGTGTGTGTGTGTGTGTGTGGTGTGTATTGCTGAGGGTAAATCTTAATAGGTTTGACTTTCTGGAACTTTGAGAAATTAGGTGTTGAGAATTGCAAATTTTCCTTTACTGCTTGTTCTTACTCAGCGGTAGGAAGTATAACTGTGAGCAGTGTTGAGCTTGGTGAGAATCTATAGTGCTATGCGCTTCAGGAGCCATTGATGTGGGCTCTAGGATGAAGGCTGGAGATGATCTCATCTCTAAGTATGCAGCAGTGTGCAGAGAGGGGTCAGAGGCTGTGGTTGAGATCAGGTCCTAGAAGCTAGAGATTACTTTTACCTAGTAGGGGTTGTGGTGTAAAGTGGAGTTTTAGGAATTGTGATCTGGGAATTTTAAAGGGAAACAAATTTATGGGCTAGATGATAAAATACAGATGAGTGGGGCACATACATACAACCTATGCTGGTTCAATCCCTGACACTGCATCTTATCCTCTGTGCCCTTCCAAGTATGATCCCTGAGTAGAGTCAGGAGTAAGACCTTAACACCACTGGATGATGAGTATTTAGGTTTCACTCCTGGCAAGGATTTGGGAAAGGTATATGCTGTTTTGGGGATTGAAGATGTTTTTATTTATTTTTTTAAATTTTTATTGTGGCCAAAGTGAGTTACAAATCTTTCAAAGTAATATTTAAGGTACATAGTGACAATGAATAAGGGACATTCCCACCACCAGTGTTGTCCTCCCTCCACTCCTTTTCCTAGCATGCATCCCACTTCTACCTCCTTTACTCCCCAGGATGCTAGCGTAACTGTAACAAAACAAACCAAAAACCAAAAAAGCTGTAATAATAAAAATCCAAAAAAAGTAAAGAAAGAACAAACAAAAACCAAAACCAACAACTACAAAAGACAAACAAACAAACAAACGAAAAAAACAAAAGAACAAAAATACAAAAACAACCACACACACAAAAGAATAAAAGCAATATAAAATAACAACAAAAACAAAAACAAAAAAGCAAAGACAAAACAAAGAAACAAAAGCAGTCTAAAAAGCCCCAAACCAGCAACTATGTAAAAAGGTTTGTGTTGTTGTTGTTGTTGTTGTTGTTGTTGTTCTTCTTCTTCTTCTTCTTCTTCTTCTTCTTACTTCTCTTCTCTTTTCTTTCTTCTTCTTCTTCTTTTTCTTCTTTTCTTCTCTTCTTTTCTTCTTCCTTCTCTTTCTTCTTCTTCCTTCTCTTTCTTCTCCTCTTTCTTTTCCTCTTCCTCCTCCTCCTCCTCCTTCTTCTTCTTCCTTCTCCCCTCTTTCTTTTCCTCTTCCTCCTCTTTCTCCTCCTCTTTCTCCTCCTCCTCCTCCTCCTCCTCCTGCCTCCTCCTCCTCCTCCTCCTCCTCCTCCTCCTCCTCCCTCCTCCTCCTCTTCTTCTCCTTCTTCTTTCTTCTTCTCTTCTTCTCTTCTTTTCTTCTTCTTCTTCTTCTTCTTCTTCTTCTTCTTCTTCTTCTTCATTTTGCAAAGGCACAGTAAGTATAGGGGAAATTAGAAAGAGAATTCCCTTGGCCTAAGAGATACAGGGTTTGCTTGTGTGCAAAGTAAAATGCTCTACTGGCTGTACTATCTCACTGGCTCCTTTTCTTTGCCTTTTCTAATGTTTTTTTTTTTTTTTTGTTATTCAGCTATTCTGGATCTTTCCCATATATAGCAGACAAACTTTAATTGCATATAAATTACTTTTCTTGATCTTGCTGTTTTAGTCTGCTTAGTGCTTATTAGATTTTTGTATAGTCATCCTATATTGGAGGGGCATAGGATGATTTCCTTAGCCTGCACCCAACAGCATAGCATCATTGCACCTTCTATTACTACTATATCTTTTATTTATATATATATATATATATATGTATATATACACACACACACACACACACACACACACACACACGGTATATGTAACTTAGTTCATTGATTTCACCTGCAAAGTAGTAGTCCATTACAAGTATATAATAACATATAAGAATTCATGTTCCTGTTGAGTATTTACAATACTTATACATTTTGCTTTTGGAAAGGATGTAATAGTATATGATTTCTTGGAATATAGTTAAGATTTTTTTTAACAAAACTCTAAATATTTTCAATATCATTAGAAGATGCAAAAAATGTTCTTTAAGTTGAATTTAGAATCATTGCCATCAAGAGAGTTGTTTTTATTCACTTTAGTTTGAAAACTAAACTCTTCTTCTCTGAGAACATGTTAAGGACAGTGTTTGAATAAAATATTAGTGTTTCTTAAATGCTTATTGCTTAATTTTATTCTTCTTGACTATTATATATATTTTTAGAAGACTTAACATGTTAAAGAAGCAATATAAAGTTAACTTGTCTGTGCCTGCTAAGGGGTCAAGCTGGGGTTAGGGGTGGGAAACTGGGAACTTTGGTGGAAGGAAAGTCACTTTTATGGTGGCATTGGTGTTGAAATATTTAATGCCTAAAACAATTATATTATAAATAATTTGGCCAATCCTAATTTAAAAACAGAATTGTGGGGAATTCTTTATCAAGAGATTCCAACACCCAAGAAGATTTTCTATCTTCTTTGCTACTATTATTAATAATATAAAATTCTAGACATTAAAATATAATATTTAGTGCTATCTACATACAAATATATGCATATGTAAATATATATGCATATGTAAAGGCTTGATGTACCTTTTAAAAATGTTTCAGTTCAAAAGAGTGATTTTCTTCATAACATTTTAGATAATAGGCAAGATGCTAATTAGAGAAGATGAAATCATCCCAGTAAAATTATTCCTTAGGTAGAACTTAGGAATTTCTTGTATGACATTATTAAATTGGGGTAACCAAGTATACTTAGAAGTAATTGGATTAAAACATTTGCATAGTAATTAAAACATTTTGCCTAAGAGCATGAATAAGAGTACTGCATTTTAATCAAATTTTATATATGTATTTTTCATGTCTGCTCTAAACATTTTTTTTATTTTCTTTGCGTTAAAAATTTAATTCACTACTTATTGTGAGTATAGTGTATGTCTAGTACTAGTTCCTAAGGAATATATTTTGATCTGTTTGGGGAATTATATGATAACAGGTTTGTGAATTAATATTGAGAGATGATAAATTATTTACATGTAAAATACATAAAACAGTTCTCAATCTTATTTACAATAATAACCAAGAGACTAGTTGAAAAATATCAGCAGTGAGGCTTTATTTTGAGTAAATTATGACATTGAAAGCAGACTTTAAGATGAAGTTGCCAACACAATCTTACATTCCCTAGGTACTGTCAGTAAGATTGAAATTTTTGATCTCCATCATTATTTTCTACACAGGTACATTCACAGACTTGAAGTACAGAGGAAATAATGTTCTTCAAGAATTCAGTCATAGTGCCAGGATCTTGAGAGGCACTTACCATCAATGCTTTCCTATCATCTTATCAACAGGGGATTACTGTTCTTAGATCTTTCTTGATTGTGTTTTGAAAGAGTCTGGTATTTATCTTAATCCTCTCTCTTTCACATGCCAATGTATATTTCATTTCATTCAGCATTTTTTCCTTGGTAATCTTCTTTTGGGGATTACAATTTCTTTTATATCTCCTGAGTCTCTTCTAATATCTAGTAGAATAGAATTAGGGACTCTGTCGATTTGTGTGTGTGCTAGTCAATATTGTGGTTGTTATTTTGTATTCCTAATAAATACACCAGGAGATTCTACTTTCCCAGCTACATTTTTTTCTTTTTAGATGAATGAATTTTATCATGCAATACCTGAGCAATGACCTTATGTACCAAGAAAACAAATCATGTTTGCTTTTCTTTGGCATGAGTAGAACCATAAAAGCAGCATTGCAGTTTGACATTTTTCTAAATGAATCATTAAGGGGAAATCTACAACTATTAAATGAATCAATGTAGATTTCAAATTTGAGTAATAACTATACATTATTTTAAATTTTTAATTGTGTGTCTGTGTGTGAGGATAGTTTTGAGCCACATCCAGAGATGCTCAGGCTTTTATCCTAGCTCTGTGCTTAGGAGTTAATCCTGGCAGTATTCAGGGCAGTAAGTGGGCTGGGAATAGAACTGGGGTAAGCTACATGCAAATTAAGTACCTTTAACCCTGAATTACCTATCTAACTCTCAATTTATAGTATGAGTATCATGATAAATTTATTTTTATGTTTCATGATTAAAAGTTTACTTATAAAATATTTCTCTGTAAGAGATTATTTTAGATAGTTTTATTGTGACCACTTAATAAAACTAAAATTTATTTATTTTATCTTATGGAAAAAAAACACAGTTTTTTTCTACTTTATTCAGTCTACCCTTAAGCAAAGCTGTAGTTTCTTTCAGTGTCTTATTTTTCTTATTTCTTTCCTACTTTTTATAAGGAAATAATAATTCCTTTTGAAAGCCTAAAGTTCTTTTGTTCTCTGTTCTTTTATTCCCTCTTTTATTTTTATTTTTCTTACCTTTCATTCTTAAATTTGGGTATGTTTAAGCTGAACTCTTTCACACATCAAAAATTCTGGGAACAATCTGTGTTGGCTGGACTGTGGTGAGAAAGGAATTTTCATCTTCTGCTGGTGGGACTGCTGCCTGGTTCAACTCTAATGGAAACAGTATGGAGGGTTCTGTAAACTCAAAATTGAGCTACCATATGACCCAGCAATCCCTCTCTTGGGTATCTATCACTAGGTCAGAAAAACATTCATCCAAAAAATGTACAAAAGAATGTATTCACACTGCTATTCACTGAAGCACTCAACTGCAGACAAGTGGATCATGAAGATGTGGTACATATATGCAATGGAATACTACATAGCTATAAAGAATTATGTAATCATACAACTTTTTGAAACTTGGATGGAACTGGAAGACATTATGTTAAATGAAGTAAGCCAGAAAAAGTATAAATATAGAATGATTTCATTTACATGTGTCATTTAAAATAACTGCATGAAGAAATTCAATGGTTTAAATGAGTTGTCTTGAACACCTTTTGCTCCATAGTACAGCAAGAAGAAGCAAAGAAATTGAGTGGAGGAGGAGAAACACAAATATGAAAGGATGAGGGCCAGGAGCCAACTGGTCTCAGGTGCATTGGTGGAAATAAAAAAGAACAGAACTGAATATCTAACTCAAAGTCAACTACCATGGAATTATGAGACCTGAACTCTAACAATCTAAACTTTAACTGAGCTTGTAATACTGGTAGGCTGGAGAGTAAAGGATGGTGTTTGGGATTCACTCTGGAACACTGAAGGAGGGAGGTCAACACTGGTGGTGGGATTGGCCCTCATTTATTGTATGTCTGAAACCCAACAATAAAGAAGTTTGTAAATCAAAATGGTTTCAATAAAATTAAAAAGTTCAGTTTCCAGGGGCAGGAGCGATAGCACAGCAGTTTGACATTTGACTTGGCCGTGGCTGATCCAGGACGGACCTGGTTTGATCCCCGGCATACTATATGGTTCCCCTAGCCACGAGCTATTTCTGAGGGCATAGAGGCATAGCCAGGATTAACTCCTGAGCATCACTGAGTGTGGCCCAAAAATCTAAAAAAAAACAGTTTCCATATCAAGTTATGTAATATTCAGAAATTATCAGGCATCAATTATGTACCAGGAACTCAGTTTTTGGCTCATGATAACTTGACTCCCAGTCACTTCTCTTTTATTCATATACATGTCTGTAATAAATTGAAATTTTGATAGTTATCTTTCCCTTTTACTGAACCATATGTTTTTTTGATGGCAGATAATTTGTCTTCATCAACTAGTTACCATTAGCTCTTAACACAGTGCAAGACAAACAAGTGAATGGTTACCTTTAGAAAAATGTTTAAAAAACCTCCATGGAAGATTTTTTTTTAAATTTTTGCTGCCACAACCAGAAATGCTCAGGATTACTCCTGATGGTATTAGTGGGACTGTATGTGATACCATAGATTAAACTTGGGTAGGCATGTGCAAGGCAAATACTAACTACTGTACTATCTCTATAGCCTCTTAGTATGGTATTTTTTTAGGGCAGGGTCACATATATGCTCAGGGTTTAAATACCATGTCTGAGCTCAGGAATCACAGGGGACCATATGGGATGCTGGGAATAGAACCTGGGATGACCACATGCAAGGTAAATGCCCCACCTACACTGTACTATTGCTTTGGCCCTGGAAGGATTTTTGTAAAGCAAAATTTTCTTTGGGCTTACTATAAGACAAAAATTGTTTCCTGAGATTCTAAACCTACTAGGTTAGAAAATGAGTATTTTAAAATAAACAGAATACCTTAGCATTCTGGTTAATAGGCATGAATATTTTTTGACAGAGAATTGAATATCAAGTAGCGATTAGTTTTGCTTCACTTTTGTATTTATCATACATATTTTGATTGAAATTATTAATAAACCAAAGATATACTTACACATACTATTGCCTTTCAGTTAGGTGTGAATAATGAACAGTAAAAAGACAGCTGAGTTTCCAGGAAATAACTGATACTGATGTTTTATGCTATGATGTGGTTATTCTAAAAAATACAGAGGTACTTTATAAAGTTATTATATGCTCAATGTTTAAAAGCAAGGCCCATGTATAACAATGATTCTTTTTTTTTTTTTTTTTTTTTTTGGTTTTTGGGCCACACCCTGTGACGCTCAGGGGTTACTCCTGGCTATGCGCTCAGAAGTTGCTCCTGGCTTCTTGGGGGACCATATGGGACGTCGGGGGATCGAACCGCGGTCCGTCCTAGGCTAGTGCAGGCAAGGCAGGCACCTTACCTCCAGCGCCACCGCCCGGCCCCAACAATGATTCTTTAAAGAAATTATGTGTAAGGGCTGGAGAGATAGCACAGCGGCATTTGCCTTGCAAGCAGCCGACCCAGGACCTAAGGTGGTTGGTTCGAATCCCGGCGTCCCATATGTTCCCCTGTGTCTGCCAGGAACTATTTTTGAGCAGATAGCCAGGAGTAACTCCTGAGCACCGCCAGGTGTGGCCCAAAAACAAAACAAAAAAAAGAAATTATGTGCGGCAAAACCACTTTTAAATTATTCTTATATATAAGGAAAAATTCCATTAACTTGATGATGAAGGAAAGCTATTTGGATTGTATAACTCTACTTCCTTTTTTAACAGATGAGCAAATCCAAAACCAAATATGTTAAAATATTGTCAGGAAGAAACAAATCTAACTGGTGTCAGAAGATGGAACTAAAATTTCATCCAGTTATCAGAAATTCTGGCAGAACAACATAATCTATAAATCATGTGGGAGTGAGATTGATGTTATAGTCATTTTATTTTATTTTTTGAAGTGAAAACAGGTTTTATTTAGAATTTTTGAGGTATGGGAGGGAGGGAGAGAGAAAGAGAAAAAGAGAGAAAGATATTTAAGAGGGAATGTGGGATTCCCCAAAGGCATAGAGTGCCACAACACATTCTGGTGTTAAAGTATGAAAGTATAAAAATACACATACCAGGAGGGTCAATGCAGGCAATATGTGCTTAAACACCATATACCCAAGCAATACATGCAACTGATGTTATATAAATTTTAAATGAGCATATTAGTCACTAATTTTATGCATTGTATTTATTGTTCATAATCTAATATTTCTGTTCAAAAAGTCTACTTACATTTTTCAATAATTTTATATCATAAAGCTTTTTCTTTGTTAGTGCTTGGCACATAGAAATAATGCCAGTTATTACTTCTGCTTAATGATAGAGACCAAATATTGTCAGTCTAGATTTTCGGTTTCATATTTATATCTCAAATTTTCCTGGGGAAGTTTTTTTGGAGGTGTTTGTAACAGAATGCTGGTTTTCAGGAGTTCTGGATTGAATTTTTCAAGAAAACTATGTAACGTGAAGGCTACATTTGATCTTGGAGTGAATAAAGAGGGAGAGGGAGAATGAAAAGAGAGGAAACAAGTATAGTATATCATCTCTGTTTTAATAAAAACAATACATTATTATTTAAAAAGACTTACAGTCATAATATGAAAATACTTCATTGGTATTGGGCATTTGAATATGCATAAAGGTGTACAATAGAAGGCACATATTTAATTTGATAGCACCTTTGTCCCAAAGTTACATTATACTTTGGAATAATCTATTTGTAATAGATTTGTAATTTATTTGTAATCAATTTATAATCTAATTGACCAATAAGCTATTGATCAATTGCATAATTATATAGGCTCCAAATCTTTTTTCTTTTATAAATAGGACCACTATCCTCACTCCATCCCCTACACATACCTCTCCATTTGGGAACTACTTTCTACTTTGTTTGCATGATGGGTTTCTGTAGCAAAAGAAAACATTGAAAAATTGCAAAGAGGGAAGTAAAATACCCAAATACCAAAATTGATATGAATGAATAATCACTACAAATGTTTACTAACCAGCATTTGAATTATTCCTTTGTATGAGTAAAGAGAAGGTTAGGATACTAGGTACAAGTAATATTAAAATAATTGGAGTCTTTAGGTAAAACATTTAAAATGATTTTATTTTGAATTAAATCTGACACTGAAGAAAACAATTTTAAATAGGGATCAGACCCAGCTGTGCACAGCCTAGAATATTGGTATGGTCTGAGGTGTTGGAGGCAGGCCACCAGACACGTGTCCAACTCCTAATCAAGTGCTATGACTTAAGCTATCTCTCTGGCAAAGGAACAATTTCTTATCTTCACTTATTATATCTATTTTTGTTTGTTTGTTTTTGTTTTTGGGCCACACCCGGTGGTGCTCAGGGGTTACTCCTGGCTGTCTGCTCAGAAATAGCTCTGGCAGGCACGGGGGACCATATGGGACACTGGGATTTGAACCAACCACCTTTGGCCCTGGATCAGCTGCTTGCAAGGCAAACGCCGCTGTGCTATCTCTCCGGGCCCTTATTATATCTTTTTAAATCACAAAGTTATAGGAATATTTCTTTAGAATTAAGAAAAATTATACAAAATTTAAACATTAGGGGCTGAAGAGATAGCACTGTGGGCAGGATGCTTGCCTTGTGCATGGCTAACCCAAATTCAACTCCTGGTACTCTTTAAGGTCCCCTAGTCCCTAGTAGGATGACCTTGAACACAGACCCAGGAGTAAGCCTTGACCACTACTGGTTATAATCAAAGTCCTAAAATACAAAACCAAAAAGAAAATAATAACAACAAAAAATCCAAACCCACCAAAACCAAACCCCAAAGCAAAATAAAAAAGAAAAAAAGAAAAAAGAAAACAAAAATACAAGATATTAGATCATTAAAAATTTTGTAATATTTGAGTAGCATTCATATACTTAGACATTTTTATTTTCTCTGCATTTTTATAACCATGTTTATTTTATTTTATTTCATTTTTTTAACCAGACACTATCCTTACCTATCCCCAACCTCCTTCTTGACCCTCATCCTGATTGCTTCAGGGACCAATTGCAGGTCATATTGTTCACCTTCGAAACACTGTTTAGGATATTCCTGGGCTAATTTCAACTTCTGTATCTTTAAAACAAATGTTACATGTATGCCTCTTTGATTTGTCATATATGTATATATCATAATTGACATAAGGTATACTATAATCAGATAAACATAAAATATTGAAAGTTACTATCATTAGGAATATCAGTCATCTTGACTCATGATTTTGTTAGTGCTTCTTTTCCAAGTTCATAATATGTGTAAGGTTACCTCTGATTCACATGCTAGTTATTGAATGAACAATTTAGAACAACACAAAAGAGTTTTATTTCAAATCAATATTTGCCTATTCCCTAGAATGTTTCTTTTTAAATAGCTGCATCTTCAATTTTCCATTTAAAGGCAGTAAATTCATTTGCATAGTTTGGTATTAGAAATTTCAAATTCTAGTATAGTAAAAGCATGAGGTGAATGGCATCTGGCGTTTTAAACATAAATTATTAAGTAAGGTCTGTTGATATCAGGTAATAGAAGTGAATTATTTTTCATGTATTGACATCCAACTTGAAATACTGTCTATTTTTATGATGAATTAAGTAGTGATAATATTTGCACATTGGTTTGTTTACAGAAGAAAAATCACTCAGAATTTTACGAGAAAAAGCAAATATGAATAAAAGTAAACCTCATTTAAATACAGCCCTTTTTGACTGTTGTAAAATCCCCACATAATGTGTGCAATTCACAATGTTTTATCTTCTTTTTATGATCTTTTAAAACACATATGGAAATTAGAAGTGGAACAATTCTGATCTCAAGTAGTCCAGCAGTATTGAATGTTCAAATATTAGTGGAACTCTACAGATTGTCAAAGGAGGATAAGGACTTGGACTTAAATATGTTTCTTTTTCTTTCTCTCTTTTTTTTTTCGGCCACACCCATTTGATGCTCAGGGGTTAATCCTGGCTAAGCGCTCAGAAATTGCCCCTGGCTTGGGGGGTCCATATGGGACAATGGGGGATCGAACTGCAGTCCTTCTTCGCTAGTGCTTGCAAGGCAGACACCTTACCTCTAGCTCCACCTCACCGGCCCCTAAATATGTTTCTTAGACCTATGAACCTCAGTTTGATCTGTACATCCAACTAAATGGAATTAGTTGGTCTATCTATTTTGTTTTTGTAAAATTTATAAATCTTATTCTTAAGGTAGCTATTTAAAAATAATAATTCTCTGGGTTCCTTGTATCTAATTCCTTCATAACAATTTAAAAATATTTTTTGCTTACTTGTATTTTTTTTGGCAGTGCTTGACAGTGCTTACTTTTGGATCTGCATTCAGGGAGAACTAAGGAGTGAATCCTGGTGAGCAGCATGCTAGGCAAGCCCTACCTTTTGTACTTTTGCTCTGCACTCAATTTAAAAATATTCTTGAAAACACAAGTCTATATTTGTTTTCTTAAACTTTTTCTATGTGAAATTAAGTGATTATAAGTAAATGTAGAATGTAAACAAAGAAGGGCTTATTAGGTTTCTGTGATAAGTATCACATTGCATTTTAGGTGCCTTGTAGTTCTTCCAAGATTTGTTGCAAACATCAATATATTTCCACTGGGAAGTCACTATGTTCACACCAGTCCAGCTCCATAAGACTCACTCTTTTCTTGAACAAGATGCAAAATAAGCTGTGAGAAATCATGGGTACACAGGCCATGCAGCAGAAAGCTGACACGTTGTTCCTTCAAGAAGAGGGTGAGAGCCCAGTCCCCAGCCTGCTGAAGCCACAACTGCTGTATTTATCACCCAGAATCACCATTTTGCCAATGGCCCCACCTCACAGCCCTACTACTATTTTCTTCAGGGATACCAGTCTGGTCAAACTTCAGATATGCTGGTTTGGGGACTGGATATCACCAGGGCTTTTTGTTTGTTTGGTTTGATTTTTGGGCCACATCCAGTGGTGCTCAAGGGTTACTCCTGGTTTTGCACTCAGAAATTGCTCCTCCTCGGGGGACCATATGGAATGCTGGGAATCTAACCCAGGTCTGTCCTGGGCAGCTTCGTGCAAGGCAAACACCCTACCACTGTGCTCTCTCTCCAGGCTCAATAGGGCTTTTTTTGAGTAAATAAGGGTACCTTTCTCCTTTACTACCTCGTTTTTCCAGGAGGCTTGGCAGCTGACAATACACCTCACAAATGCTGCAGTATCAGTAACAATGCTTTAAAGTTCTGGTTGAATTAATTTGTTTGATGCTGTCATCCCTATAGAATATACCAATTAAAAACATGGACAGCTAACAACAAGAGCTTACAAAACTTATATTATTATATAAATATATATATATAGAATATAAGAATATAATAATTTTCACAAATGTGCTTGCTACTGTACTTTTTATTCTATCTTTTTTAAACTTCTCTTTTTTTAAAACAACTTTTCCTCATTTATCTGGAAATAAATGTATTATGGTCAACTATGTGATGCATTTTTTTTAAAATAAAACAAAAATAATGATTCACTGAGAGTGATGGTCATAAAAGAAGGATTTGGTAATTCAAATGATCAGTTTTTGTTATAAGACACTGCTTTGATCTCTGATACACTCACCAAACTTAAGTGCCTTATTTAATTTGAAAACAAATTAAAAATAATTGCATGATCATTCTTATTTCAGTTACATATAATACAAAAATCATTTTTTATTTACCACTGATTTTCAATACAAATTTCAAATGTATCAACTTTCACAAGTATTGAGTTCTATGCCTAAATAGCTCTATTACACTGCACCTCTCCCACTACCAAAGTTATAATTTCCAACATGATCAATATGATGAGTTTTACTAATTCTTCCATTTCTACCACATCTTTCCATTCTCTGGTAACTACTATCTTGTTCTTAGAGTCCAAGAGTTTCTTTTGTTATGTTTTTTTGAATTGTTTGATTTTTTAAATTTTTTTAAATCTCATTCGGTTTGATCACAAAAGGCAGGGTTTCATCTTCTTCAATATCTTAGTAATATCTCATTTAGTATACATTCACATTTCTTTCTTTCTTTTTGTGGTTTTTGGGTCACACCCGGCAGTGCACAGGGGTTTTTCCTGACTCCGTGCTCAGAAATTGCTCCTGGCAGGCAAGGGGGACCATATGGGACACCGGGATTCAAACTGATGACCTTCTGCATGAAAGGTAAACACCTTACCTCCATGCTATCTCTCTGGCCCCACATTCACATTTCTTTTTTTTTTTTTTAAATTTATTTAAACACCTTAATTACATACATGATTGTGTTTGGGTTTCAGTCATGTAAAGAACACCACCCATCACCAGTGCAACATTCCCATCACCAATGTCCCAAGTCTCCCTTCGCCCCACCCGACCCCCGCCTGTACTCTAGACAGGCTCTCCATTTTCCTCATACATTCTCATTATTAGGACAGTTCAAATTGTAGTTATTTCCCTAACTAAACTCATCACTCTTTGTGGTGAGCTTCCTGAGGTGAGCTGGAACTTCCAGCTCTTTTCTCTTTTGTGTCTGAAAATTATTATTGCAAGAATGTCTTTCATTTTTCTGAAAACCCATAGATGAGTGAGACCATTCTGCGTTTTTCTCTCTCTCTCTGACTTATTTCACTCAGCATAATAGATTCCATGTACATCCATGTATAGGAAAATTTCATGACTTCATCTCTCCTGACAGCTGCATAATATTCCATTGTGTATATGTACCACAGTTTCTTTAGCCATTCGTCTGTTGAAGGGCATCTTGGTTGTTTCCAGAGTCTTGCTATGGTAAATAGAGCTGCAATGAATATAAGTGTAAGGAAGGGGTTTTTGTATTGTATTTTTGTGTTCCTAGGGTATATTCCTAGGAGTGGTATAGCTGGATCGTATGGGAGCTCGATTTCCAGTTTTTGGAGGAATCTCCATATCGCTTTCCATAAAGGTTGAACTAGACAGCATTCCCACCAGCAGTGGATAAGAGTTCCTTTCTCTCCACATCCCCGCCAACACTGTTTATTCTCATTCTTTGATGTGTGCCATTCTCTGGGGTGTGAGGTGGTATCTCATCATTGTTTTGATTTGCATCTCCCTGATGATTAGTGATGTGGAACATTTTTTCATGTGTCTTTTGGCCATGCGTATTTCTTCTTTGTCAAAGTGTCTGTTCATTTCTTCTCCGCATTTTTTGATGGGGTTAGATGTTTTTTTCTTGTAAAGTTCTGTCAGTGCCTTGTATATTTTGGAGATTAGCCCCTTATCTGATGGGTATTGGGTGAATAGTTTCTCCCACTCAGTGGGTGGCTCTTGTATCTTGGGCACTATTTCCTTTGAGGTGCAGAAGCTTCTCAGCTTAATATATTCCCATCTGTTAATCTCTGCTTTCACTTGCTTGGAGAGTGCAGTTTCCTCCTTGAAGATGCCTATAATGTCCTGGAGTGTTTTGCCTATGTGCTGTTCTATATATCTTATGGTTTTGGGGCTGATATCGAGGTCTTTAATCCATTTGGATTTTACCTTTGTACATGATGTTAGCTGGGGGTCTAAGTTTAATTTTTTGCAAGTGGCTATCCAATTGTACCAACACCACTTGTTGAAGAGGCTTTCCCTGCTCCATTTAGGATTTCCTGCTCCTTTATCAAAAATTAGGTGGTTGTATCTCTGGGGAACATTTTCTGAGTATTCAAGCCTATTCCACTGATCTGAGGACCTATCCTTATTCCAATACCATGCTGTTTTGATAACTGTTGCTTTGTAGTACAGTTTAAAGTTGGGAAAAGTAATTCCTCCCATATTCTTTTTCCCAATGATTGCTTTAGCTATTCGAGGGTGTTTATTGTTCCAAATGAATTTCAAAAGTGTCTGATCCACTTCTTTGAAGAATGTCATGGGTATCTTTAGAGGGATGGCATTAAATCTGTATAATACCTTGGGGAGTATTGACATTTTGATGATGTTAATCCTGCCAATCCATGAGCAGGGTATGCGTTTCCATTTCCGTGTGTCCTCTCTTATTTCTTGGAGCAGAGTTTTATAGTTTTCTTTGTATAGGTCCTTCACATATTTAGTCAAGTTGATTCCAAGATATTTGAGTTTGTGTGGCACTATTGTGAATGGGGTTGTTTTCTTAATGTCCATTTCATCCTTATTACTATTGGTATATAGAAAGGCCATTAATTTTTGTGTGTTAATTTTGTAGCCTGCCACCTTGCTATATGAGTCTATTGTTTCTAGAAGCTTTTTGATAGAGTCTTTAGGGTTTTCTAAGTAGAGTATCATGTCATCTGCAAACAGTGAGAGCTTGACTTCTTCCTTTCCTATCTGGATTCCCTTGATATCCTTTTCTTGCCTAATCGCTATAGCAAGTACTTCCAGTGCTATGTTGAATAGGAGTGGTGAGAGAGGACAGCCTTGTCTTGTGCCAGAATTTAGAGGGAAGGCTTTCAGTTTTTCTCCATTGAGGATAATATTTGCCACTGGCTTGTGGTAGATGGCCTTCACTATATTGAGAAAGGTTCCCTCCATTCCCATCTTGCTGAGAGTTTTGATCAAGAATGGGTGTTGGACCTTATCAAATGCTTTCTCTGCATCTATTGATATGATCATGTGGTTTTTATTTTTCTTGTTATTGATGTTGTGTATTATGTTGATAGATTTACGGATGTTAAACCAGCCTTGCATTCCTGGGATGAAACCTACTTGATCGTAGTGGATGATCTTCTTAACGAGGCATTGAATCCTATTTGCCAGGATTTTGTTGAGGATCTTTGCATCTGCATTCATCAGTGATATTGGTCTGTAATTTTCTTTTTTCGTAGCGTCTCTGTCTGGTTTAGGTATCAAGGTGATGTTGGCTTCATAAAAGCTATTTGGAAGTGTTTCTGTTTGTTCAATTTCATGAAAGAGTCTTGCCAAGATTGGCAGTAGTTCCTCTTGGAAAGTTTGATATAATTCATTAGTGAATCCATCTGGACCTGGGCTTTTGTTTTTTGGCAGACATTTGATTACTGTTTTAATTTCATCAATGGTGATGGGGGTATTTAGATATGCTACATCCTCTTCCTTCAACCGTGGAAGATTATAAGAGTCCAAGAATTTATCCATTTCTTCCAGGTTCTCATTTTTAGTGGCGTAGAGTTTTTCAAAGTAGTTTCTGATTACCCTTTGAATCTCTGTCATATCAGTAGTGATCTCTCCTTTTTCATTCCTGATACGAGTTATCAAGTTTCTCTCTCTCTCTTTCTTTGTTAAGTTTGCCAGTGATCTATCAATCTTGTTTATTTTTTCAAAGAACCAACTTCTGCTTTCGTTGATCTTTCGGATTGTTTTTTGAGTTTCCACTTCGTTGATTTCTGCTCTCAGCTTTGTTATTTCCTTCTGTCTTCTCTATTCTTGGGTCCTTTTGTTGAGCATTTTCTAGTTCTATTAGCTGTGTCATTAAGCTACTCAGGTAAGCTCCTTCTTCCTTCCTGATGTGTGCTTGCAAAGCTATAAATTTTCCTCTCAGTACTGCTTTTGCTGTGTCCCATAAGTTCTGAGAGTTTGTGTCTTTATTGTCATTTGTTTCCAGGAACCTTTTTATTTCCTCCTTGATTTCATCTCGGACCCACTGGTTATTGAGCATGAGGCTGTTTAACTTCCAGGTGTTAAAGTGTTTCTTCTGAGTCCCTTTGGAGTTCACAAATAATTTCAGAGCCTTGTGGTCAGCGAAGGTAGTCTGCAAAATTTCTATCCTCTTGATCTTATGGAGGTATGTTTTATGTGCCAGCATGTAGTCTATCCTGGAGAATGTCCCATGTACATTGGAAAAGAATGTGTATCCAGGTTTCTGGGGATGGAGTGTCCTATATATATCTACTAGGCCTCTTTCTTCCATTTCTCTCCTCAGGTCTAGTATATTCTTGTTGGGTTTCAGTCTGGTTGACCTGTCCAGTGTTGACAAAGCCGTGTTAAGGTCCCCCCCACAATTATTGTGTTGTTGTTGATACTATTTTTCAGATTTGTCAACAGTTGTATTAAATATTTTGCTGGCCCCTCATTCGGTGCATATATGTTTAGGAGAGTGAATTCTTCCTGCTCTACATACCCCTTGATTAATATAAAATGTCCGTCTTTGTCCCTTACAACCTTCCTGAGTATAAAGTTTGCATTATCTGATATTAGTATGGCCACTCCAGCTTTTTTATGGGTGTTGTTTGCTTGGATAATTTTTCTCCAGCCTTTTATTTTGAGTCTATGTTTGTTCTGACTATTCAGGTGCGTTTCTTGTAGGCAGCAGAAGGTTGGATTGAGTTTTTAGATCCATTTAGCCACTCTGTGTCTCTTAACTGGTGCATTTAGTCCATTGACGTTGAGAGAAAGAATTGTCCTGGGATTTAACGCCATCTTTATTTCAAAATTTGGTGTGTCTTTTGGGTAGTCTTGTCTTAGATTAGGTCTTTCAGTTTTTCTCTTAAGACTGGTTTTGTCTGTGAAGTTTCTGAGCTGTTTTTTGTCTGTGAAACCATGTATTCTTCCATCAAACCGGAAAGTGAGTTTTGCTGGGTAATATTCTGGGTGAAGCATTCATTTCATTCAGTCTTGTCACAATATCCCACCACTGCTTTCTGGCATTGAGCGTTTCTGGTGACAGGTCTGCTGTAAATCTCAGGGAAGCTTGCTTGAACATGATTTCCCCTTTTGATCTTGCTGTTTTCAGAATTCTGTCTCTATCTGTGGGATTTGTCATTGTGACTAGGATGTGTCTTGGGGTGGTTTTCTGGGGTCTCTTTTGGTTGGTACTCTTCGGGCATGCAGGATTTGATCACATATATTCTTTAGCTCTGGAAGTTTCTCTTTAATGATGTTCTTGACCATTGATTCTTCCTGGAAATTTTCTTCCTGGGTCTCTGGGACTCCAATGATTCTTAAGTTGTTTCTGTTGATCTTATCATAGACTTCTATTTTCGTCTGTTCCCATTCTTTGACTAATTTTTCCATTGTCTGCTCATTTGCTTTAAGTTTTTTGTCCAATCTCTTCTGCTGTATGGAATTGTTATGTATCTCATCTTCCACAGCACCAAGTCTATTCTCAGCTTCTGATACCCTGTCCCAGAGCTTATCCATTTTGTCATTCACTTCGTTTACTGACTTTTTCAGTCCTGTTAGTTGACATGTTATTTCAGTTTGGAGTTTTGTGATTTCTGCCTTCATATTTTCTTGGTTCTTATTAGTGTTCTGTTCAACTCGATCCATGGTTTCTTGGAGTCTGTTGAGCATCTTCCATATTGCTAGTCTAAAGTCCTTATCTGAGAGGTTGATTAGTTGGTCAGTCGTTATCTGGTCCTCAGAATTGTCATCTTCATTCTCTATATCTGATGCTGGCCTGCGTTGTTTCCCCATTGTCACACTTGTATTGTGGGTTTTTCTACGTGTTGTGGTGGTATTCATTGTCTATATGATGTAGGCAGCACACTCCTCTGGCTCCTCCCTTTCTGGATGGACTGACTTGCCTCTAAGGGAGGGGAGTCCTCTGTGGATGAAGCCTCACACTGGGTCAAATCTTAGGCCCGAGCATGCAACAGAGAAGACAGTCCAGAGAGAAATGTTTGCTTCTGTGATATAGCGCCGTTCTTAGTGTGATTTTTCCTTCTTGTTGCAATGGAGTTCTTTCCTTAGAAAGAGTGCACGGCCGCGTAGCGAAGCGGAGCGGCCGTGCTCCTCTGGAGCCTCTTTTTGCCCCACTCGCAAGAGTTTCACGCAAGAGGACAGTAGACAGACATAGACAGGTCACACTCACAGTTTTTCACAGTTGAGCCCCACTGGGCCGGTGTACTTTCGCGGATTTTCCCTGCCTGGTGTCACACACAGGGAGCCGGCTTTTGCAAAACTTAGCCGGTTTTTATGCTCTGAAGTCCCTCCCTGAAAATGGCGTCTGGGCGAGCGAGGTTTCTGGAGCCTCTCCTTGCCCCACTCGCAAGAGTTTCACGCAAGAGGACAGTAGACAGACATAGACAGGTCACACTCACAGTCTTTCACAGTTGAGCCCCACTGGGCCGGTGTACTTTCGCGGATTTTCCCCGCCTGGTGTCACACACAGGGAGCCGGCTTTTGCCCACATTCACATTTCTATCAGTCACTAATCAGTAAACATTTAAATTTTTTCCTGTCTCAGCTTTAATATATAGTAGACACACTTTTATAGTTATATAAAACTTGTGTTTAAAAATAAGTATGGGCCAGAGCGGTAGCACATCAAGGAAGGTGTTTGCCTTTCACTCACTGAACCCAGGTTTGATCCCTGGCATCCCATATGGTCCCCCAAGCCTGCCAGGCGTGGTTTCCGAGCACAGAGCCAGGAGTAACCCCTGAGCACAGTCAGGTGTGGCCCAGAAAACCAAAAAATAAAAAATAAGTTAAGCAGTTTTTATGAATTAATAATTATAAAAACTAAATAAAATATTAATGATTTCAAAGTTGAGTCACAGGCAATATTCATTTGGAAATATTGTGTCTGGCCAGAGAGGAATGGACACTTGCCTTTCGCTTTCTGGTCCTGATTTGATCCCTGCCACCACATATGGTTTCCTATGTGCTGCAAAGAGTGATCTATGAAAACCAAATGAAGTGTAATCCCTGGACACTTAAGAGTTCCCCCAAAAGAACATGTGTTTTGTATGTGAGATACCTGGGATTGATATTTAGTACTTCCTAAATTCCCAAGTAATATATATAAAGTGTGTAAAAATCTTTTGTGTTAGTAAAAATATAGTTTTAATTATAAAAATATATGCAAATAGAAATGTCATAATTAGTAAGAAAACATAAAGTAAATATGCTTATCATGATTTCACCATTTAAATATAAATAATTTTTGTTCTTTTATATTCTTTGATATTTCCTCCTAATATTTATCTACTTACAGCCATAAATTTCTATTATTTTGAGTAATAGTGAAGTTGTGTTATATATTCAGTTCAGTACCCAGCCTCTCCCTACATATACTTATTGACAGTTATTAAAAATATACTTGATGGGTGCATAATACAATAGTTTATGGTTACTCAGATGTCTTCTCAGCTTTTAATGGTTATGAGTGTTGTTAGATTAAATATCCTTTTATATAGTTTATAAATCACAGCTTTTTTTTCTTATTGGTCAGATTCATACAAGTTTAAAATTGGTAAACCCTGTCTGAACAAATGATAAATTTTTGGTCCATATTGTCAAATTATTCCTCATAATGAGTTTTAACTTAACAATGTCTGGAGGCACTCAGAAAATGCCAGATGAAGTGCCAACCCAGCACACATTATTATAAAGAGTTTCACATTTTATACATAACTTGCATATCTGTCCATCTTTCTATCATCTATCAAGCAGCTAACATTTGTCTATTATCTGTCTTATGCCAATTTGTCAGATTTGAGTTTGTCACTAATATTTGGCTACATCTTAATTTATGTGCCATTTAAGTAAAAGTCAATGTGAAAATGTGAGGGCAAGAGCCTTATTAGTAGAAAACTGTTAGAGGAAATAAATAGTTTCTCAGACACCAGGTGCCCTTGACAGGCCCACATTAATAGCCTTTGCTTCTGGGTAGTGATGAGCCTTCAGTTAATTTGTTAAGCTGGCAGAAAGAACTCAGGAAGTCAGTTTATGCATAAGATCACAGATTATCACAAAGAATACTAAAGTATACACATCAGTGGACAGAAGAAGAGCAGCACAGGCTGAGGGCCTGGATCAAAGGAGCTTCTGTTTCTGGGAATCTTGGGGTCTAACAAGGCTGTACAGGATGAGCCTGTAGGAGGCCTTGCTAATTATGTATGGTTGATCAAATCATTGGTTATTTGTAACTGAACTTCACATCTAGGTCTGTCTCCTGCTGGAACATCAGTCTTTTAGTCCTATTCTCTCTCATTAGGGCTTCTTTGGCAGGTAGCACTGCTATTTCCAGGTGTTTCATTAAGGACAAGATATCCATTTACATTGCAATGGCTCTGAAACTGACCTGGCACTGAGGCAAAAGACCAAATATTGTGGAAAAAGATACTCCTATAAAAAAAGATACTCCTATTGCTATTACTTAGGAAATAGAAAATTCTAAGGATTTGGGGCCTGTGATACAGTAAGTTTGAATAAAGAAAATTATAAATAAGTAAACTATTTTTTTGCACTTTTTGAGGTTTTTAATGTTCAACATGTAGTGATTTTTGACAACTAACATAACAATGTGAATGAATGAGGGAAGTAGAAGTAAACTTTAATAGTGGACATGACCTAATATCTACCTCCTAAAGCACAATGCTAGAATTATGTACTCTTATTATTTATGACAGTTCTTTAGAGAGTTGTCAGGAGGATGAACTCACTCTACTATAAATTTTATAGTGTTGAATTTTTATATGTATTCTGTGTCATAACTTTTTCAGTGAGAATGGGTTATGCTCTTCTTGTTAGAGAAGACCTATAAGGCAGGGTTTTCTAGTTATGTGCTGAATCATTAATAGCTCCTAATTGGTAAAAAAAAAATCAGACTAGATTATCTTTAGTTTTCCCTAATTCTAACTATTGTACTCAAACTTATGTTCCAAGTAATTGAACTTTTTTCTTCAATGATGCCATCATTCTGAATTTATCCCAACTGCTATAGATAAACATGATACTTGCCAACAACTAGTGCAGATCTTAATGAGTTAATAGTTAGCTCTAAGCCATTTAAGATTATTTAAATTACATCTTGATTAGAAAAATAGGCTTAGGACTATTAGTGACAAGTATATTATTAAAGATCCTAATGCAGAATCATGTATATCTGAATCCTACACAGGGCTATAAACTAATGTTTCTTCAATAATAAAATTTAAGAATACTTAAAAGGGTTTTACTTATCATTTAACTTTGGCAGACAAGTCATTGTATCTTAGATTTCAGATTAGAAGCCAAATCTTTAATGCCTTGCTTATCACAGGACTGAATATTATGCCCAACAAGAACTGTTCTTTTATTTTTTTCTGCATTGCAAAGATGTGACAGCTTCTGGCAATTCTAGTACAGAATGATTTCAAAATTATGTTTAGTCTGGAAACTGTTGTTCTTTCTGCCTGGTGAATGATGAAACTTGGGCATGTTACTTCCTGCTGTTGTTGCATTGCTTCCAAAGAACATTGTAATTGTAAATAAAAGAAGGATTAATGAAATAGTGAATGAAATCTGCATCTCATTTTAGGGATTACTTTTGCAATCTCATTCCTTGTTCCAAAAGCTTATTTTTTTCCCCCTTGACACTTTGTTGATAGAGCATTAGTATGTTACATATTCAAAGAACATAATCAGCTTTGAGTCTTTGGAAAAGAACTCTACATACCTCATAATTTTTTAAATGACTAAAATACTCTGGGATTTATTTTTTGTCTTTGTAAAATTTTGTAATACATGTATTGCTTTTTAAGGATGGCATAATACTTATAAGGGAGGAGGGGGCCTTAGAATAAAAAAGGAAGGCTAGTTTTAAAATTTGACTCTAGCTTTCAAGAGCTGTGAGGTTTTACTTGGGCAGCTTAGTCTCGGATTCAGTTATTTCAAGGGGAAAATATAGCAGCACTTTTTGGGCTTGTTCTGATTATTAAATCAGATTAACCAAGTAAAAGGTTAGGCACAGTGCCTGGCAAAAATTCATACACATTCACTGTTGGATATTATTAACTCTTACAGAACATAAGTGCAGATCCATGCAGAAAACACTCATCACAGAGCATATAGAAAAATTGGCAAGTATACTCTTATGCAGTAATTACAGTTAGTCACTTTATCCACATCTCTATTATTTAATATATTCTGAGAAAATAATACTGATAGGCCATTTATTCAGGCAATAAGTCATGGTAGGTATGACTCATGTTTGAACTGTTCTACCATTTAACATGTACATTTTGATAAATTTCCCAAATTTAATTTCCTTTTTATTTTAACTACATATCAGATTGTTATCTAGTTCTAGTCTGTATTAACCAAGAGCAGTCCAATATATATATTTTTTGGTTTTTGGGTCACACCTGGCAGCGCTCAGGCATTACTCCTAACTCTATGCTCAGAAATTGCTCCTGTCAACTTGGGGGGACCATATGGGATGCCAGGATTTGAACTACCGTCCTTCTGCATGCAAGGCAAATGCCCTACTTCCATGCTCTCTTGGCCCCAACCCAATATTTTTATTCTGATAGAAGATCTTTAAAATTTAGTATCAGTTGTTAAGTCCATTATTTTTCCTAATTGTGGATAATATTTGATATATATTTCATTACCTGTATAGGCCTAAATACAGCTGCAATAATTTGGGCTTTTTCTCTTTTTCTAGAAAATGAATGTATTCAAGAAAAAGTTTTGTGTGTGCTGAGTGCATTTTCTATTTTTTAGTGAAGTATCATGATTTAAATTATTTTATTTTATTTTATTTTATTTTTTGGGGGACACACCCAGTGATGCTCAGAAATCGCTCCTGGTTTGGGGGACCATATGGGACCCTGGGAATTGAACTCAGGTCTGTCCTAGGTCAGCCGCGTGCCAGGCACACACCTTTCTGCTGTCTATCGCTCTGGCCCCTAAATTTAGTTTTATTTTTCTAGTACCACAGGGTGTCAACTAAATGTCTGCTTCACTTTACCAATGTCCAGAGGATCCCTCTCATCCCTCCCCTCAGGTAGTTTAGTTCTATAGACTAGTTTCATTTTTCTCTTGTCTTGGTCCATTTACTTTTTCCTTTCTCTGTGATTTTTTTTTTTAAATAATTTTTATTGTGACCAAAGTGAAGTACGGATCTTTCACAGTAATATTTAAGGTACATAGTGACATTGAATTACGGGCATTCCCACCACCAGTGTTGTTCTTTCACCTGTTCCCAGCATGCATCCCATATCCCCCTACTTTGCCCCTGAGCTGCTAATATAACTGATTCCATCTGTGTCTAGCTTGTTGTAGATTGGGTATCGATTCTGTTGTTGACTTTGGGTTTGGTGTTTAAATCTGATCATTTTTTTATTTCTACTCAATGTTCATATGACTGTTTGGTCCTGGTACCATCCATTTTTTTCCTCCTCTCTTTTTGAGGCAGTACAAGATGATCCATGTTATGTGGTTCTGTTTGAAAAAAAAAGGGAAAAAGGAAAAAACCTGGAGGAGTCCATCTAGAGGTTATAAATATCAATTTAAAAGAAGGGAATAAAAAAGAAAAATATAAAAAAACAGTTTTTATACCTAAGTAGCTATGGAAATTATACTCTTCAGTTGTGGTGCTGAGAAACATTCTAGTTGTCATGTTATATAAGTGGTCACACCTTTAAGTTGAAATACTTGCCCATGCTTAGCAAGAAATCAGCTGGAAATTGTGGTGCTGAGTTCTGCAGATAACTTAACTGCCAGGTACAAACAGCAATGTTGCCATAATCACACTTGGCACGCATAGAGGTACCAGAGATTAAATCGAGAGTTTCACCCTTAATAAGACAGGCATTTGGACCTCTGATTCCAAGGAATGATGATTCCATTGTGCACAGTGTGTATAGATGTGTACATAAGACAATATAAAACATGAGGATTTTGAATTTCAAAGTGTATCCTTCATTTTTCATTTCTCACAGAATTTGGGTGTACCCTACGCTAAGATATCAGAACATTTTAAATGAATTAAAACATTTAAATGAATGTTGGGATCTGAAATGCAGAAAATATTATCAATTGGTTTATATGCACAAAAGTGCGCACTCACAGAAGTACCAAAATTTTCACATATTTTTACTTGGAAAACTTTTTTTGGTAAGAGTAGAGCCAGCTCCAATGGTCTAGTCTCTTGTAAGCAGTGACCAAAGTGCAAAGAGATGTGCTTGAATTCTGGACTTCCAGCATTTGCTAGTGAAAGGGCTTTTACCTCTGATTGGCACTCTGACTCTTGGGGGTGAGTCATTTTTCATTGATCACCACTAATGGTAGTTAGATGGGGTGCCTCCTGGAACTGTTAACAGCATTTTCCAAGGATTATAGGGAGCATGGGGAATGTTGGTGGCCAAAGGTGTCTTTCTGTAAAGCAGTCATGACATGGCATCATCTTATTGGGTTTGGGTAAAGAGGCTAAAATGCTATTTTCAGTGAAATGAGCTCTTCTTGGTGCTTCAATCAAAGGTGTTGATTTTTTTAAATTTTATTCTTCTTTATTCTTATTCTTCTATGACTGGACACCCCTTGGAATTCATCTTCACTTTCTCCAGTAGAAACTTATTTTGAGAAGCTTCATGACAAAACCGTGATGTCGATAATCACTCCTTTAGATTCTGAAAAGTAAGCCTCCAGCATGTTCTATATCACAGTCTATGCTAGAGGTTGGCTCTACTCTGACTGCTCTCTCTATGGGCATCTCCAACTGGAATCTGACCAAATTCCCTTCCCCACAAGCCCTGGGCTGATCCCTGAGATACTATCGCAGGTTCGTGGGCAACGTTTTTCTCCAGAATCCTGTTAGTGTCAAGCCATGTCATTGGCTCCTGGCACTCTCCTGATGATTCTTAGTTGTAAAGGTAAGGAAGGATTTAAGAATGATCTCACTGACCAGTCATCATGAAATGGGTCCATGCCTACAAATTCTCTGGATAACAAGAAACTTGAATTGTTCAGGCTTGTTACTGGACTGTCTAAATTGTAATTATTACAAATCAGCACTGAGTTCTTGTCCTGGAACCCACACTAGGCTTCCAGACCATGTTGTTCAATTGCATCGAGGGTGCAGAAAGCCTCAAGCTCCTTTTCTAAATTGTCACTGGCTGATTGTTTAACTAAAATTGGCAATCTGGAATACTTTCTCTACTATATATTTTTTGAAACTTTTCCAAAGAGAAAAGAAAATTCTTTTATGAGGGCGCGTATCCTAAAGCTTTGTTGTAGGAGGAGAGAAATTGTAGGACAGAAGAAGTCTTGCTGACCCACTCCCAGCACTCGATCATGTCACTAAGTGGCACATGAAGACTAGAAATCCTTGAATTTAATTTCCAAGCTGTCATAGGATTTCATTTAACTGAAAACAAAACCAGGGATCTTTTCTCTATGCTCATAACCTTTTAGAAACTTTCATAGAGAGGGAAGGGATTTCTTATTTTTTTATTGTGACTGAAGTTCATTACACAGAATTATTTACAGTACATAGTGACAATGAATGAAGGGCTTTCCCACCACCAATGTTGTCCTCCCTCCACTCCTGTTCCCAGCTTGTCTCCCACATATCCCTCCTTTACCCCCCAGAATCTTATTGTAACTGGTGTCCACCTTACAGCTTATTATAGGTTGGGTATCTACTCTGTTTGGTGTTTCAGTCTGGTCATTTTTTTATTTACAGTACACATGTTCATATGACTGGTCCTGGTATCATTCTTTTCCCCCTCAATTTATGAGGCTGAATGATTCAAGTTATGCTATTCTGTTGGAGATAAAAAAGGTTAAGGAAAAGAGAAGAAAAAACTTGGTATTAAATACTAAAATAGAAAGAAAAAAAATCACCGAATAATACCCACAAAAATGAAAAAAGAAAGAAAAAAGTGGAAGAAAAAAGAGAAGTGAAATAATATCAAAAAACAAACAAAAAATAAAGCAAAACAAAACCAGAAAAAGTGGTGCAGTGGCAGGGCTTGGTGTTACCCCAACATTTTTTTTTGTATAGGCACAGTAAGTATTGGGGAAGGAAGGAAATTCCTGTGGCCTAAGAGATTCAGGGTTTCTCCACTCTTGAAGCATATTGTCATGGGAACAACCACTGGCTTCATACCTTCTCATTGCCATATCCCAGGTTTTTTTATTTTTATTTTTATTTATTTTTTTATTTGTGGTGTCAGGAACCTTTCCTCTCGGTTGTGGATGAGAAAATAAGGTCATTGTAGCAAGCAATCTTGGTATTTGCGCAGGTCCTAGGACAATACCTAGCATAGAGTCTTTAAGGTTCTAGAGGTACTGTTCCAACATTGTTGGTGTGTTCAGGTTTTTGTATCATGTGCTCCATGTTTTTGCTCGTTCCCTAAGCCAAAGTCTAGGAAATTATGGTTCCAAAGGTTCTGCTCAGTCTCTGTTGTCAGAATTGGGCCTCTGCACTAAGAATTCTTGATTTTTGTAGGAGACCTGGGCTATAGCCTGGGGTAGGGTTTTCCTTAATGGTCTCAAGGTACGTTCTGCCCAGTCACGGTGGTCAAAGTCAGTTATCTGTAGTTAGCACTCTTATTTTTCATAGTTCAAAGGACGATACATCTTCTGATTTCCACTTAGTGTTAGATGATGTGATAGGACTTCCTGGTCTTAGGTCAAGTTGTCATTTCCTCACTGTCCTCGTTGTCATATTAACACTGGAACAAGTATATCTCCCAACGAAGCTTAGTTCCTGGCGTTGTTGCAGGGGGTTGTTTCAGTTCTACTTCTGGGATCTGGGGTTTGAGAATGAACTAACACTGTCCAATCTCGTGGAGACTGAGTTGTATCCACATAACATATGTCCAGGATGGGAGGCACCCTTGTGTAAAAAGTGTGAGTTCTTATCCTCAGAAGATAAGATCTTGTGTTTGAGTCCATGATTCCCCGTTATTTACTGTGCCTATACAAAAACATATGGTGTCCTTTTGTATTGCTGGAGCTATTCCGAGTAAGGATGACAGGCTGCATGTACAGTATCTGTGGTGTGGTCTGAGCTTTTGTCTCAGGCAAGACATTTTCTTAGATTTTGTACTAAGCAGCACCAAAACTGGTGAGGGTAGAGAAAATATGTATATGTATATATATATGTATATATAATAAATAATATATATAGATGAAATTGAGATATAAAAAAGAAAGGAAATTGAGAAAAAAAGGTATTTGAAGAAAGTAATGGGGGAGGCTATCTGTGTTTAGGAATACATATCTTAAGATACATTATTATAAAGATATTAAGCTTACATAGGCAATATAGGCCTCCCAATTAGGTCTTCTGAGATATTCTTGTGGGGAGTGAAAGCCAAGGTACTTTTTTGTATCACAGACTTTGGTCTAGAGTTTAAGATATGATTTGCAGCATTTCAGAGTCCTGTAGTGTCCTTGAATTCTGGGTTTTGCTGCAGCTGAATCCGGTATCATGCAACCGTCCACGATATGATGGGGGTGAGAGGGGTCACAAGCTTGAATCAGGAGGCTTATTGGTTGTGTTTCTTGCTGAGACACAAGATGAGGGATTGAGAGGGTGTCTTTCATTGAGAAGCTGGATGGTGGTCTGTTGGGAAGGAGGTCGGTCTTGGTTAAAAACTGAAGGTAAAGAGGGTTAAATAAGGGAGAGATAACAAATCCGGGTTGGGATATGAGGGGAGTAGAAAGGTCTCTGGGTGTGGAAAGGCAATATAGAAGAGGGGCTATATACATTGTAATGATGAAATATTTAAGGATAAGGCTTGGCAGTCAGAGAGGACAACTGTATAGAAAGTAACGTTCACTTAGACACTTGACTTCAGAGATCAATTTGAGTGCTATCCTTCATATATAGGATATTCCATTTCCTTTCCTATAAAGTCAAGAATTAGAATATTTTTCAACGATGTTAAAGAGGGTATATGTCGTGCGGGCGCAAATGCGCCCGTGCACTTTTGAAAATGGTTATCGGTTAAAAAAAAAAAAAAGGACAGCCCTGCACCCCTGCAGAGGGGCTGCTATGGTTGAGATAAATCTGCTTTGGCTAGCTGTCCTGGCATGTGTGGTCTCCAAGCCCAGCTCCTGCCTCTGCAGCTTGTGAATGAATGGAGAGGGGAATTTTCCTCCATCCCATCCCAAGGCCCAGGTTACCAGATGTGGCCATGAAGACCATTCTGGCGTGGGGGAATCTGGCCCCCCAGACTAACTGGCAGTCCGGGGGGTTCTTTGGCTAGCTGTCCAGCCCAGTGCCCACCACATACCAGTGCAAGGGGCAAACTCCTGGCATGTGTGGTCTCCAAGCCCAGTTCTCCCCTTTGCAGCTTGTAAATGAATGGAGAGGGGAGGTGTTTTCCTTCACCCCATCCTATCCCCCCAGGCCCAGGTTACCAGATGTGGCAATGAAGACCATTCTGGCGTGGGGGAATCTGGCCCCCCGGATGAACTGGCAGTCCAGGGGGTTCTTTTGCTAGCTGTCCAGCCCAGTGCCCACCACATACCAGTGCAAGGGGCAAACTCCTCTGGAAGAGATTTCTTTTTAAAATGTCCAAGTGCATTGGTGGTGGGAATGCCCCTGATTCGATGTCACTATGTACCTAAAATATTACTGTGAAATATTTGTAATCCACTGTGGTCAAAATAAAAATAAATAAAAAAAAAAGTCCAAGTGCAGTTTTCACCCAAAATTTGTAGAAAGAGAGCTACCTTTTTTGGTGACTTCACTTTCAAATTCTGGGGTCACAAATGGGAAGCCACAGGGCAAATTGGCAAATGAAATTCACTCATCAGGCTCAATGAAGAGTTCTGCTTAACACAGCGAAGGACTCCAAATAGCTATTTTAAGAAGACAAGATGTGACTTTGGAAGATAGTTTAAGAGTCTTTAAATTGTGTGTATTTTTTGTCATTTCCTTGGTTAATTATATGTCTCCACTGTTCATAAAGATGAAGAAAAGTTGCTTCTCAGAAGGAGCTGAGCCAGCACAGTGTGTAGGGCTCTTGCCTGCTGTTAAACCAGGTTTAATCTCTGTCAACTCTCTTGTCCCCTAAGCCAATCATCAGTTATCCATTAGCACAGATCCAGGGATAAACTCTGAGCAACAGCCAGGAACCCCAGACTCATCCCCAAAACAATACTTCAGAGAATGTTTCCTAGAAATTCCTTGAATAGAGATGCTAATATCAAAAGATTCACTGTCAAAAAAAAATTCACTGTCAAAATATACTTCAACTCCAGAATTCAACTTTTCTTTCAACTTCCTTTTATATTGCTGATCGTCTGAAGATAGCCTTGGTAAAAAGCCCTCTCTAGAAGGAAGAGCATATCAGGGCCCGTCATTTTTAATATTTGGCAAAGAAATGCTAAAAAGGAAATACTAAAAGAGGAAATGTTGGTTAAATGGGCATATTACCCAGATGGTTGCTATATTCATGCTAAAGAGCCTATTTTTAGGATTGATCATCTCCATATGTCTTCTGACTTAAGACCTTAACTGTCAGGGTAATGATCAGGCAGCTGGACTTGAGGGTGAACTCGCACTGAATTTCTGAGACAGCTGATCCATACGTAAGGATTCTCAGAGACTGGACTGGAAGATGTAGTCCTGTCCTTAGCCGGGCTTGTCTTATTCATTTTTATACTATATGTTGGAGATAAGCAATCCCTAGGTAAAAGGATCTGCGTCAGGGTTAAATTAAGTCAAGAGAGAAAAACTATGGAGGCCAGGGCTTTCCAGCCAGCCTCCTGAAGAAAAAAAGGGAAGGAAAGAAGGTGGAAAAGAGGGAGAGAGGAAGAGAGGGAGTGAAGCAGGGAGGGACAAGGTTAGTGTGAGAGCTAAGATGTCAGCCAGAGAAAAAACCAGAGAAGAACAAGAGACACAAAGAGAGGCAGAGAGAGTGAGCAAGACAACACAATACAGCACAACACAGCAGCAGTACATGGCTAGCAGGTAGTCAAGCAAGGAAAGGAGGCAAGCTCTTCGGACTTGATTCTGCAGTATAAGGCTGGCAGGCAGGTTGCTCCCCTCATCCCAGGCTCCCCTCAGAACTCTTCATATTACCTTGCCTCCAACTGCCCCTAGGTGGCAGTTCACAGTTAAAGGAGGAAAGAGAAGGACATGAGTATTCATTTGCAAAAAAGAGGGTATAGTGCTGTCTCTTTGCCAGAACTGACCCATAACTGGCAGTCTCTCTGAGCCAGCTATTTCTAGCACTGTTACAGACATATTGGTAACTTCACTGTTTTTGAATTCATTATTATTGTTTCAGAATAGCCACTGTTTTCAATGTCCTTGGAGTTCACTTTAAGAGGTATTTTCTTCTAGTCCTTTTTCTACACTTATGAATACTTAAAGTAGAGCCATCCATTTATTTGTCTTTATATTCAGGGGAGCTGAATATGACTATGACATTGACTGTGGGCCAGCCCAGACCAAAAATTTCATTACACTGGTGTTCCCTCTTCTTCTTCATCTTTCCAGTTGGTAGTCCATATGTCACTTATTTAAAGTTGTTGTTTTACATTATTTTAGTCACTATCAGCAAGTGGTTGCATAGGAAAAGATGCTCCTGTCTTTGAAGGCCTCTTTTGAATTCTACAAACCCTTCAATCTTTGCTCAGTTGGGGCACAGTAAAGATAACAAATATTGTATGGGCCTATATTGAGGACCTTCCCATTTATTCTGATCTTAGGTCAATTTCTTCAGACATGGCTGTTGGTTTGTTTTGGCGAGTGCTATCTGTGTAAAGTGATGATTCACTCTTCCTTTTTTTATCTAACGTTTTTCATTTTGTAGAACATTTACTAAGTGTTTTCAGAGGGCAAGTCTTTGTTGCATTAAAAGATTTGGTAATTAGATGGCCAGACTGGATCTAGTTTTTTGACTCTGGAGAGAATCTTGTGCAGTTTCAGGTGCTCTTTTTGAGATCCTTTTTAAAAAACCATTTAAGCAGTATCCATTTTATAGATAAATCACATCTTTATCCAAATCTGCTGTGGAAACTTTGGTAGTTTTTGAGGACTCTTCAGATTTAATGGAGATAAACTTCATCCTATAAATTCAATATCCCATTAAATAATCTCACATTGTCTTTGAGCTCTATCATTTATACTTACATGCTGAGGAAAGACCATATTCACTACTAGTTGGATGAATAGATGAAAAGTAGGGTTTCTGGGTCACCCTAACACTTGGTGAGGCAGAATGCACTTCTGTATACTGGTTGATTCTTTTATTACCATGGAAATAGACACATAATAGTTAAATGATGAGAGGATGCTGGGAAGAGAACACTTAGATAGACATAGATCTTTCTCAAAGTTCCAAATTGTAAACTTCACAACTATGTAGAATAACAGCCCTTGGATGGGGCTGGATGGAGGTGGATGGAGAGATGGAGTTTGAGAGGTCTTTCTCCTCCAGGCAAGGCCACGTGTCTCCAACCAACTTCAGCTGGCAGGTCTGCAGGTTCAGGATAGCAGCGGGGAGAAAACTCACAGGCAGTTAGGTTCCAAGAGACATCATCAGCTTTATTCAAGGCCCTAACCACCACATGTGTGGCCTACAATCTTAAACCTATTTAAGCATGCTCTCTTCAGCTTGCCCTGCTTCTTCCTCCATTTCCCATCAATTTCCTGCCCCTCAGGTAATCCTATTCATACCTCCCAAAGACCCCTCACCGAAATGGGCAGGTCTTACCAGCAGGTAACTACAAAGAACGAATGGGGGATGGGCTAACACCCTCATACCCATAAAATTTTCTTGTCCTCTCCTATGTCTCTTTCTGAATGGAAAAATGGAAGGGGAGGAGCAAGATAATCAGTTTTAATATGCTTTTTTGAGATTAATACAGTCAGTGCCCAGAAATCCCAATGGTGATTCTTAGGCAGTAAGGCTTGCAGTTTAATTAAAGGATGCCATGCTGCACAAGTTCTGCAGTGTTGGGGATATTTAACTTCACAGGCAGTGCTAGGGATCTCCCGGGATAAACATGGCAATATTTGGGGAACTATGTGGTGCTGGGAATCAAACCATTGGTCATGCACATGCTGGGCATGTGCCCTAACCAATGTACTAACTTCAGTTTCCCAAATATTTTAGAGTGTAATAGTATATTTGATGTCATGCATTTATCATCATGATTTTGCTTTATAAATATTTTATAATTATATACATTTTATAAAAAGTTGCTTTTTATCCTCAAAATACAACATATTTCTTGCCTACTCTGATTCCCCTACTTCTTGGTATAAATATGAAAAGATCTTGCATTGCTCATATTAATCTCTCATGCATGAGTTTGTGTCCCAGATCTTAGAATAAAATTTATCTTCTGCTTTAGATACATAGAGATATCTTTCTGGTCTAGAAATGTATTGTTACTTCCCAGGGTAATAAATCAAAGAACCTTACTGGAAGCTCTTAAAATACCCAAATAACCAAGTTGTTGAGCCACTAACAAGAATATGTAATTTATCACCTAAATCATACATGCCACAGCAGGTAAGAGTTTGTGAATGATGTGCTGTTGCTCTCTTTTTATTTATTCTTAGTTTTATCTGAATAAATCACTGGGAAAGGGAATATAAAGAGGAGGATAGAGAGAGGGTAGAAATAAGGAAGGCAAGCTTTCTTTTTACTGATTTCAAAAAATGACTTTGTTATTTATAGAGCTAACGGGAATATTCAGGCCTTAGATCTCTATATTATGCCACCATGACTATTCTACAATGTTGCTTTAACAAAGCAGCAAGAAAAAATTGTGAACTGCTGTTTATAAAATATATCTAAGTGTTCCAGTGCATAAAACATCCACCTCAACCAAAGATTCTCAAATTTTAGTTTGCATATTTATCAGTGAAAGATTATCTACAATGGAGATTTTCAGACTTTTTTTTTACAATTTTAAATCATTTCAGGGGTGGCTTCCAGAAGGTGTATCTTTGTAACATCTTGCAAAAAATGGGAATTAGGCAGACCTCAATGGAAACAACTCAGAGAATAGAATAAAAACAAGATTATGATCAATAATGGTTATTGTTTGGTTGTTGTCTTTATTGCTGTGGTACTTTTTGAGTTTTTTCATTTGATATTTTTTGTATTGCTATGTTCTTTTTTCTTTTTCCCTTTATTCTCTTAAATTGATATTTATAGCCTCTAGAAAGACTCCTGTTTTTTGCTTGTTTGATTTTTGCCCACCCATTTTTTTTCTTTCTCCTAAACGAACCACATAACTTGAACCATCTTGTTCTGCCTCATAAATTGAGGGGGGGGGGATAATGGAAGGTACCAAGACCAAACAGTCATATGAACATTGAGTAGAAATAAAAAATGATCAGATTTAAACACCAAATCCAAAGCCAACGACAACAAAATTGATACCCTATATACAACAAACTAGACACAGAGGTGACCACTTATACTAGCAGCTCCTGGAGGGCGAAGGAGGGGGATATGGGATGCATGCTGGGAACAGCGGTGGAGGGAGGACAACATTGGTGGTTGGAATCCCCCTGATTCAATGTCATCATGTACCTAAAATATTACTGAGAAAGATTTGTAGTCCACTGTGGTCAAAATAAAAATAAAAAAATAAAATGGTCAATAAAATATCAATTGATGGTGTGGTTGCATGGGGGATGGTGGAGGGAGAACATGTGTTGGGATAATGGTGGAGGGACCCTGGTAGAGTAGTGATTAAAGTTTAAAACAAGAATATTGTGCTATTGCAAAAAAAAAAAAGGCACAGGAAACAAAACAAAAACCAAAGTAGCACCCCATGAAATTCATATATAACTAAGTAGCACTTGCCTCTCCTGAAACTTGCCAGAACTAAGGAACATTTGAAGAACAAGTCACTTGGTTGCTGTTAAACAAAATATAAAGAATTAATATAAAATAGATTGGCGCCTTTTCTCATTTCCATTAAATTCCTGGCATTGTGAGTGATTGTGGAATTTTCTTAGAGTTCTTTTTGAGGAGTCTTACTATTTTTGTTGACTAAGGGGGCTGAGTTATATATTTATGCTTAGTAATAGAAATCATAATTTAAAGTAAGCCCAAACAAATCTATTCAAAAATCTTTTTAAGCTCACAAAATTGTTGGAAACATGAAATCCAAGTCAAGAAAAAACATTGGGAGTCAGGACAGCTATGGTGGGACTGTAGACTCCTGAGGAGGCTCCACTGGGAGGTTTTCTTGCAGTAAGAGCTTGGATCACGTTCTGTGACTAACCCATGACTACAAATATCTCTAACGTTGCTCAAAGATCAAAGTATGAAGGGGAGGGGCTAGAAAGGATAGTAGGTGGGAGACAAGGTTTGTTTTCTGACCTTACATGCTGCCCAGAGCACAACCCAGAAGAGCCCCTGAAGCACCACTGGGTATGACTCTAAAGTAGGGAAACAAAATGAAACACCCAAAGTAGGAGGCAGTGTTTCTATGTTCAGCTCTCCATTCCATGCTGGTACTAAAAATTCTGAGATTTTTTGAAATAATACATTATTCCCCAGAAAGTTCCTGATCTCTGCAGTTTTATTTCATAAGGTGACGCTGATGAGATAGCATAACTATTAAATGTGTACCTTAGGAGCCGGAGTGGTGGCGCAAGGGGTAAGGGCATCTGTCTTGCCCCCAGTAGCCTAGGACGGACCATGATTTGATCCCATTGAATTCCATATGGTCCCCCAAGCCAGGAGCAATTTCTGAGCACATAGCCAGGAGTAACACCTGAGCGTCATCTGTTGCGGCTCCCAAATAAATAACAACAAATAAACACATGCCTTATTTGTGTGTGTGTGTATATGTGTATGTGTGTGTGTGTGTATGTGTGTGTGCATGTAATGTAAGTACTTAGGCCACACATGGCGATACTCAGAGGTTATTTTTGACTCTGCACACAAGAATTACTCTTGTCTTTGCTCAGGACTATATGGAATACCTGGGACAGAACCAGGGTGGGCCATGTTCAAGGGAAATTGCCCTATCTACTATCTCTTCAATCCCCATAAGCCTTACAATACATTCCTACTAGGATAGTCAATGGGAAAAGTCAAAGGTCATTTGTGTCTAGAAAGCCAAATTTTAGGATTTTAGTTTTCATGACACCGCAGTGTCCTCTTTTAAAATATATTCTATGCAAGTTACTTTAAATTTAATCCATATTGTATCATATTATTATGTGCAAATATATAATATGACCTCAAAATAAATACATTAGTAGAAAAAGACATACTGTTGTTCATATACTGTTATCCTGTTATTTCTTTGGTTAGCACCGAATATACCTATCCTAGTGTAAGAAACACTAGGTAGACTAAACTTATATGCTATTAATTAGTGTCTACTTTTACTTCTGCTTATTCATTCCATATGAATCTATTACCTTGTTAACTTATGAAAGAGGGCATTAGTATAGCAAATGCTGTTGTTTATTAAGCAGAAAACTTCTTTTCAATGTTAAACCTTTCTACAATTGTTTTGGAAATACTTCTTAATATATTATGATGATGTTTTGGGGTTAGATTTAGCAATAATTAGGCTTTACTCCTGTCTTTACTCTCAGGAATCGGTTCTGGTGGCACTTAAGGGGCCAATATGAATGCCAGGAATCAATCCTGGGTTGATAGCATGTAAGGCAAACACCCTTCCCTCTGTACTATCACTACACCCCCTCTTAATATATAATATAATCTTAGACTATAGTAGATACATAAAATAATAGAATTATTTTAGTTGATTAAATATTGGAAGTTCTGGGACAGAACAATAGCTTAATGATTGTGCTAATGCTTTGCATGTAGGAGGTCTGGGTTCAACCCTAAATACTGCCAGGTATATAACCAAGATCCCTTACTTCACTTAACCCCTCAAAACTAGAAGTTAGTTTAGATCACTATTTGACTTTATTCTTAAAAATAAACACTAAGAATTCATATTTTAAGCAAGAGTTATACCACACGGTCACAGGTAGGACTATGGTAAACTGGGGATCTCATTCCTTTGTTTTGTTTGAGTTTGTTGTTTTGGGGCACAACCAGTGATATTCAGGAATTACTCTTGGCTTTGTGCTCTGAAATCAATCTGCTGGCACTCAGGGACTATTTGTGGCAACAGGGTCTGGGATATGCAAAACTGGGGTCTGCCATATGCAATGTAAGTGCCTTAACTCCTGTGCTAGCTCTTTGGCCTGGATCTCATTAAATACACTAATGCACCCTATCCACCATATTGATTATAATGAAGAAAAAATTCACAAAAGAAAATGAATAGATGATGGGGAAGAAGGTTTAGTGTGGAGAGAATAAATAAGTGGGCAAGACAGTTGATTCAGAATATGCAAGCCCCTCAGCTAAATATATAGTTAATTCAGAATCTAATCAGACAGAAGAGTGTTTCTGGGATATTAATAAGTAAAGTCAACACTTGAAAGATTATCAAAAGAGAAATTTTCAATAAAAAGCAAATGGAATTCTGCTACAGAAAATTTAGAAACACTATCACTAAATACTATTCCTTGATACTGCCACCAGATATGTTATTTTTAATATTTTTTGAATATTTACTTTTATAAATAAAACCCACAACTATTTTTAAAAATACTGTTTAAGTTTTCTCTTTGTCTCTTCATCAATGTTTTATACTTATATTGGAAACATGAAATCATCCCACTCTTGTCATTTTTCTTCTGAATTAACTTTGCTCTGTATAATCCTCTGGAGCCTCTTTCAGTTTGCTGCAGATGACAACATTTCACCATATTTATAGCTGAATAATATTCCATTATGCAAAAAAACAGATGTTTATCTACCATTTCCAAGTAGACACTATGCTGTCTCTATATTTTTACCTATTATAAATAATGCTGCAGTAAACATGGAGAGGATGTAGCTTTTTGTTAATGCTTTCATATTTTTGTATAGATATGTCCACAAACAGAATTGCAGAATTCTATGATATCTCTAGCTTCAAATTTTTCTAAACTGGTGATACCATCTTATATTCCCATCAATGATTTATAGGGTTTCTTTATCTCTGTCTAATATGAGTAAACCACAAAAGGAAATAACTAGTGCCTTATGGTAGTGGTTAGAACAATGTAACAACATATCAAAACAACAAATACATTTAGATTTAAAATTTAAGTGTTTAAGATATGCATGTATAAATGTTATTTGCCTTTAAGATTTTAGTCTTGGTACTTTATAATTGTCAGTATTGGTTTATTTCATAATGAATTGTATTAAACTAGTGAATGCAACTAGATGTAAATTAGGTGTTAATGTCAAATTTGTAAAAGGAGAATGTAGTTGGTCTTTAAACATTCACCTATATATTTTTTGGGGGTGGTGGGCCACACCCAGCAGTGTTCAGGAGTTATGCTTGGTTCTGTGCTCAAAAATCACTCTTGGCAGGCTTGGGGGACTATATGGGATGCTGGGGATTGAACCCCGGACCGTCCGGGTCGTCTGTGTGCAAATGCAGTAGGCAAATGCCCTACTGCTGTGCTATCACTTTGACCCCTCACTTGTATTTCTTAAGATTCTAATATTCATGATTTTAATCACGTGTAAGTCCAAAGTTGACACTAATAAACATAGAGCCCGATGCTGCCATTAATGTTTAGGATATCACTTTATCATAGGTCAAATTCATCTCTTGGAATTGCTTGGGAGACCCTATGCAGTGCAAGGGATCAGGGCAAACCAGGGTTAGCCTTATGCAAGGCAGGTACTTTACACTGCAGTATATCTCCTTTATATAAGACCCCATATTTTTTTAATTTAATTTTTATTTTGATCATAGTGGTTTACATATTATTGACAATAATATTTTAGGTACATATTTACATAAAATCAGGGGGGATTTCCATCACCAATTTGTTCTCCCTACACCTCCGTTTTTGTCCTGCCTCCCATATGCTCTTCCCTCACCCCTAGGGCTGCCAGAATATGTTGTTCTCTTTGTATCTAGCCTAATACTTAGTAAGAACCCCATATTTTTATTGTTAAAGATATATACCACTTTAGAGTAAGTGATATATATCTCAAGTGGTAGAGACATGCTTAGCATGCAAAGTCTTGTGTAAAGTCCTAATGTTGATCCCTTTATTGTGTGAACCCATAACAGCAAGTCCTCTCTATCTCAGCACTGCTTTATAATTCAAACCAGCAATACAGTAGATTCTGCGTATTCTATTTTTCTGAACAAATTTTTGGTATTTTGAAAATACAATGTTGGGTCCAGAATCAAGCTTCCCCCACAGTGCAGAACTCAGAAATCAGCCTTGCTAATGTAATAATAAAAGGTTTAATTTAATAGCAAGAGGTTTGATTTCCAGCTAGCTGGGGTCCATGCCTGTCCAACTCAGTGTACCTTTGGCAAAGACCCCCAAATCAAATATCAAGCAATATGTATGTGGTTACAATCTTAACATTTGCTTAACATTTCAAGCAGCCACCTGGTATCCATTCTAAGCACACGTTGTAGTTTTGTGTTGTTTCTGGAACCTATGTCATGGACCTTAACCTCTTATTGTTTAAATTATTTTTGCCATCTCCAGCCATATCGGTGGATATGATCCTGAGGGGCACTAGCCTACATCTTAAGCCCATGTTGGGAACATCCTGTGCTAGCCCCTTCTTCAAAAAGGGGGTCTGACAACTGCTTATTCTCACATTACATGCTTCCTGTGTCTGACTATAGCTTTAGAATCTCAGGATTTAACAACCCCCTCTAACAATAAAATATATACATTTGTAAAACAGACTTTCATTTCTGTGCATTACAGAGCTTACTTGCAGGGAGAATCTTCAACATGCCTAGGTCACTTGATGTTTGAATAACCTGAACTTTAAAAGTTGAGCATAATTGAACTGATATTATCCAAATTAATTCTAAATGTCTTCTCTCCAAGACAGCCTGAATCAACATAAGTATGTTAATTACTTTGGTCCTGATGAATCTGAAGTAGGAGAGAAAAGCAGAAATTATTGAGAAAGTAAAGCTCAAAGAGCTCAGAGCTGACATTTTTTTTATTCTTGTCATTGTTCCTTATAATAAAGCAATTCAAAACTAGTTCCAATTGGTATCAGAGCATGAAGATACCCTAGATCTTGACTTCACACTTCTCTTTTCACTAAAGTCAAAACACACAACTACCCCTCAGCTTTAATAAAGAGATGTTAATGAAACAGGTAATATATGAATAAGTTTGTGACCCCAATACCCCTGTAAAAAATCTGAATTACCCAGACTCACCACCTGTCTAGGTTGTACCAAACTAAGTTTTCCACCAAGATTTTGAAGATTAGTTAATTCATCCCATAAAACTCTTTCTGGAGGGCTTGTGAATGGCATGGTCCACTAATAAAGCATTTGTCTTGAATGTGGGAAAATTCGAGTGTGATTTTTAGTACCACATGATTCCCTTCTCACCTCTGAGAGAGATCTCTGAACTTCAAACTTAAAAAAGGCCCTGATCAGTGTTGAGTGGGTCTCTCAAACAACAGTTGTTTAGAAACAAAATAGACAGTGGAATTACATCATACTAAAATCTTTGCTTTTGTTTACCTAAAAAAAGTATAAATTACTCTTGTAAAATAGATATTGTTTTTAGTTTAGTATTCAAAAATAAGAAATTAATGTAACAAAAATTAAAATCCAATAAAAATGGACAAAAGCTATGAATGGTTAATAGGCACACGAAAAGATATTTACTATCACGTAAGGTGCTTGTTTTTCATGCTGCCGAACCTGGTTCAATTACTGGCACCAAAAATGAATACTTTTAGGACTGGTTTCTGAGCACAGAACCAGGAGTAATCCCTGAGCATTGCCAGGTGTGGCCCATAAGAACACCCTCAAAAATAAAGGTTGTTAAACGTCGCTAATCATCATAGAAATGAAAAATCCAAATTGAAGTGTTATATCAGCTTATATCCATTATTAGCTTTGTGACAAATACAAGATTAAGTATTGAGGATAGAGAAAATAGGACCCTTTTCTAATATTATCCATGTATATAAATAATCTTAGACTATATTTATACTGATAGTTTGGGATTGAATCTATTAACATTTGCAATAAAAATGGGGTAAATTTTTTGGAATCTATGAAATTATACTGACTCAAAGTAGGCATTTAGGTCAGATATATATACATAGATTTCAGCTCCTAAAGAGTCTACAAAAAATGCTTCTAGAAACAATAGGCTTGTATAGTAAAGTGGCAGGCTACAAAGTTAATATGCAAGAATCCATGGCTTTTCTATACACAACTAATGAAAGAAAAGAAAATATATTAAAAAATAATCCCATTCAATTATGCTTCAGAGAATCAAGTACCTTGGAATCAATTTAATTAAAGAGGTGAAAGACTAATAAAAAGAAAACTATAAAACACTGCTTCAAGAAATAAAAGAGGACACTAGGCAATGGAATCATGTATATCCTCTGCTTATAGATTGGGTGGATTAACATAATTAAAATGTCAATATTTCCCCAAACATTGTACAGATCTAATGCAATCCCTCTAAGAATAACCATGACATTTTTCAAAAAAATTTTTTTCAAAAAACATTCTTGAAATTAATTTGGAACAATAAATGTCCACAATAGCTAGAGCAATACTCTGGGAAAAGAAGATGGGAGGCATTACTTTTTCTAACCTTAAATTGTACTATAATATAGTAGTATTAAAACAGCATGGTATTGGAATAAAGACAGACCTTGAATATAGACTTGAATATTCAGAGATGGACTCACAGGTTTAAGATAAATAAATTTTTGATAATGGTGCAAAAAAAAAAACACAAAGTGGAGCAAGGAAAGCCTCTTCAACTAGTAGTTCTGGGAAAACTGGTCAACCACATGCAAAAAAAAAAAAAAAGATTCAGACCAATCCTTAACACCATGCCAATGGTAAAATAAAAATGGATTAAATACCTTGATATCAGAGCTGAAACAATAAGGTATATAGAGGAAAACATAGGCAGAACACTCCATGACATTGAAGCTAAAGGAATCTTCAAGGATGAAACACCACTGGCCAAGCAAGTGGAAGCAAAGTTTAATGCATACATTAAACTGAGAAGGTTCAGCACCTCAAAGGAAACAGTGACTAGGTTACAAAGGCCATCCACAGAATGAGAGAAACCATTCACCCAGTACCCAATAGATAGGGGTTAATATCTAAGATATAAAAAGCCTTGCCAGCACTAGCCTAGGACAGACTGCAGTTAGATCCCCCAGCATCCCATATGGTCCTCCAAGCCAGGAGTGACTTCTGAGCGCATAGCCAGGAGTAACCCCTGAGTGTCACCACTCAAAAAAAAAAAAAGTTAGCAAGAAAAAAAATATAACCCCATCTAAAAATAGGAAGAAGAGATGAACAATTTCTCAAAGAAAAAAATATAGGTGGCCAAAAGATACATAAAAAATGCTCCACATCACTAATCATTGACTTTGATGTAAATCAAAACAACAATGAGATGTCATCTCAAACCACAGAGACTGGCACACATAGCAAAGAACAAGAACAATCAGTGCTGTCGTGAGCTGCTATGGGAATGCTGACCTGTTCATCCATTTTTGAAAACAATATGGATATTCCTCAAAAAAAAAAAACACAAAGAAATTGAGCTTCCATATGATCCAGCAATACCACTCCTGAGGATATACCCTAGGAACCCAAAAACACCTTGCAGAAAAGCCCCTCTGCATTTTTGTTTGTCTCAACTCTGTTTACAATAGCCGGAATTGCAAACAGCTCAAGTGCCCAAGAACAGAGGAGTGGCTAAAGAAACTGTGGCACACCTAACACAATATAATCCTATGCAGTTATTGGGATAAATGAAGTTATAAAATTTGCTTATATTTTTCTGGATATGGAGGTTGATATGCTAAATAAAATGAGTCAGAGGGAAAGGAATAGACATAGAATACTATCACTCATTTGTGGGATACAGGAAAAAATAGTATGGTAATAATATTCAGAAGCAATAGAGATGAGGGCCAGAAGAACCAGTCCATGGTAGGAAGAGTGTCATAAATAGTGAGCAGTGCAATTAGTAGGGCAAAGAAGGAACCACTATGACAATAACAGTTGGAACTGATCACTCTGGACCAAAATGGGATGCTAAAAGGGGATAAAGTGCTATGCATGAGACATACCTTTTATTAACAATAATACAAACCACAGTGCTAAAAAGGGGAGGGAGAGAGACAGAGAGAGAGAGAGAGAGAGAGAGAGAGAGAGGGAGGGAGAGAGAGAGAGGGAGAGAGAGAGGGAGAGAGAGAGAGGGAGAGAGAGAGAGAGAGAGAGAGAGAGAGAGAGAGAGAGAGAGAGAGAGAGAGAGAGAGAGAGAGAGAGAGAGGTAAAATATCTGCTAAGAGGCAGGCACATGGGAGGGGGAGAAAGCGCGGGAGAAAAATTGGAGACATTGGTGGCAGAAAACATGCACTGATGAAAGGTGGTGTACATTGTATGACAGAAAAAATAAAGAGTGATTCCTGAGCAGATCTAGGAGTAAGTCCTAAGCACCACTAAGTGTAGATCAAAAGGAAACAAAACAAAACAAAACAAAACGCATTCCGGGGAACTAATCAATAGAAAAAACAATTGCACACTTCTGAAGGCAGGAAATCCAAAGTGTTGGCAGATTCAAGTTCTCTGAGGTCATTCGCTGGCCAGCAGATGACTGTTTTCCTGCTGTGTCTTCACCTGATCATTTCTCTGGGAACATCCAAGCCTGGTATCTGTTTCTCTTGGAAGTATGGAAGACATACTGGACTAGGATTTCTCCTTAGAACCGAATTTTACTTCCATTACTTTCTTGAAGATTTTGCTTGGAGACAGCTGAGATGGCTCAAAGGATTGAGGTGCATGTTCTACATGTGGGAGACCTGTATTCCACAAAGCACTAACTGGTTCTAGCTCCCCTCTATTTCTTCAGCCCAGAACTGCTGGGAGTGATGGGAGGAGGTAGGAGGTGAGAGTAGCAAGCATCAATCTGAGAGTTTCCCCTAAGTACTATGTGTTGTGATTCCCAAACGAAAATTAAAATAAAACCAAAGATCCTGACACCAGGAGATGGTCCAGTAGTTAGGGTGTAGGCCAAACAATCTTATCCTGCACTGTGTGGTAGCAGAACCAGGGGCAGGATTCCCTGCTCCCTGCCAGTTGTGGCCCTAGAGTTCTGCAGCACCCTCACAGGGGCCAGAGGAGAGCGGCATCCCGGGGTGAGCAGGCATCTTCCTGTTCTCGTTTTGAACTTTGGCTCTATTGGCCAAGAATCTCTGGTGGGACCCCTGAACTTCCAATATTTGGGAGCATCCCTCCAATGATGGTAAGAACTTCTCTTCAAATACAGTCACATTGAGGCTTAAGGCGTTTGCTTATAAATTTTCGGGAGATGCATTTTCTAGTAAAATAGGAAAGTTTGTCCATAATAAACTTGATTGAACAGTGACAGCTGTGGAAGATAGTGGAATGTGTCCTAGTCAAGTAAATGCTATATTTGATTAGCATAACCATCTTGAATAATATATATTCACCTCATAGGATTCCATAGATAAAACTAGCCTATCAAATATTGTTACTCTGTTCACCAGCTGATTCTGTTATCAACATTTTTTGAGATTTGGCCTGAACACATGACTTCTTTTATGTCCCTGGAGAATCACCCTCTCCCTCTAAATCAGAAATGGAAATAAATCACAGACCAGCTGCTTTAATTATTTTAACCCCAATATGTCAAGTCTAATACTCCAAATCAAGTTTGTTTTATTATCTTAAGTGTCCAGAGAAGACAAGTTTATAAAACAGAAGGCATATTAGTGATTTTCTGGGACTGGGTGTGGGAAGATTTAACTGCACTATAGAGAGGAGAAAGATTATTATGAATGTAAGTTCATTTTATGGTGATGGCATCATTACTTTGTATAACTACTAAAATATTGAAATGTAAACTTGAAATAGGTACATTTTACTATATCTAAAATATGCTTGGAAGAAAAAACCCTAGCTAAAAAATATTTTCATGCAATTTATATATTATTGTGCAAATCACAATCTTTTTTGTGTTGGGGGGCATGGAAGAGGATGCCTGCAGTGGTCACTCCTGGAAATTTTTGTTTTGTTTTGGGTCACACCCAGCAGTGCTCAGTGGTTGCCCCTGGATCTACATTCTGGCAGGCTTGGGGGACCATATGGGACGCTGGGATTCAAACCATAGTATTTCTGCATGCAAGGCAAATGCCCTACCTCCATGCTATCTGTCCGGCCCACTCCTGGAAATTCTTGACTTATTGGGTCAGCTATTTAATGCTAGGGATAGAGAATGCTCAGGCCCTGCCTATGGTCTCCAGGACCTGGCTGTGCTTCACCTTTGATTACATCTACTCAATATCTGGGGACCTGGCGGTGTAGGGAATTAGACAGGAGTTTTCTATCTGCCTTAATGTGCTTAATCTCTATACTGTCTCTCTGACCTCACAGGTTTCTCAATAAAATCTTTAATTTTAATATAATCCAGTTTAGATAGAGCATGCACCTAGAATTTGTGATTCTCTGGATTCAAGGCTAGATAGAGTAAAAAAAAAAAAGAATTCAACAGAGCTGAACTTAGGGGATGCAGCTGAACTATGGGAGCTGAACTTAAGGCAATGGAAGGGTTGCTTGGGGCATTGGTGGAGAAATATGAGTGTTCTATTTTTGATGAGTGTGGTGTTGGAATGATGTATACATGAACTATCATTAATAGTATTATAAATCACTCTAAGTAAATAGGTAAATAAAAGATAATTCTGTCTAATTATATTATTATATAACTTAATTTTCGAGTATCATTAATTTTAGTCATTCAGTTAAAAATGTTATGTAATGACACTATTACAAAACTACATAAACTGTACAATGCCAAATAAACAATACTAGAATAATTTGACTATCATGAATGTATATTACTTTTGGGAGAAGTATATTGATTAGCTACAAATAGAATAATACAAATGTATATAAATGAGAATTATTTCATATATTGCAATATATAATAGATTGAAGAAATGGTTTGCAAATGTTTCAAAATACATATAACATGCATTTGGAACCTTCACTTAGAAGCTGTTCTGCATTGTTGATCATAAATTGATTAGTTAAGTAATTAAAGTGTGAGCTTTTGAAGGTCAAAACATTATTTTCCTGACATGTTTTACTTGTTGTATGTCTTTTTTGTTTTATAATAGTACATTACTGGGTCAAGTTCTTAAATTAACTTAATTATAGTCAATGTTAATACTTATGTAAGAGAGCCATTAATCAATTTTAATATCTCTCTTGTAAACATAGTATATTTTTGGAGCATAAACTTTCTAATAATTTAGTTTTAAGCAATAATATACAAATATATTTAATCTTAAAATTTTACAAGACCCTACATATTATATTGGTTAGAAAAATATAGTGTAGGTAATATATTTTAATTTCATATTGTAAAGTCGATGAAATATTAAATAATTAGAATGAATAACTTTTTATGAACGTCTCTAATTTCTAGGTCTCAGGAGAGGGCTGCTAAAGTTGTCTGGTCTTTGTTACTTATTCATTTTTGATATCACCAAAATGGTGATACCAAAAAGAAGGTAAGAAGCAGAACTCTATCTACATTTGACTTAGACATATTTGAAGTAAAAAATTAGTGCTCAGCCATTTTTTTTTTATCAGACTCAGTGACACTCAGGGGTTACTCCTGGCTATGTGCTCAGAAATCTCTCCTGGTTCAGGGACAATATGGAACACTGTTGATTGAAACCAGGTCCATCCTGGGTCAGCAGTGTGCAAGGCAAATACCCTACCACTGTGCTATCGCTTCGGCCCCATCAGTCATTTTCTTAAAAAATATTTTTTCTTTTGTTTAGTTGGAATAAGGACAATGATTTCTTTTGTTCAAAACTTTCCCAGGTTAAGCTTCCAAAAGGAAATATAAGATCTCATGAGACATTATAAGGAAAGACCTCTGGCTTTGACTAAACTATGAAAGAAGGAAGAAAACTTTCATTTATTTGTTATGGGAGTCTCTTAACCTTTGGGCACAGAAGATTATAAAATTGTTTTATTCACATAGACTGCAGAGGCCAGCCGCGCCAACGGGGAGTAGGGACCCCCGGCGTCCATGGTGAGTGCACTCTTTTAGGGCGCTCACACGTGGACGACCCGCAGCCGCCAGCCACCCTGCGCGCGACCCCCCCCCATAGACTGCAGAGGCCAGCCGCGCCAACGGGGAGTAGAGACCCCCGGCGTCCATGGTGAGTGCACTCTTTTAGGGCGCTCACACGTGGACGACCCGCAGCCGCCAGCCACCCTGCGCGCGACCCCCCCATAGACTGCAGAGGCCAGCGCGCCAACGGGGAGTAGGGACCCCCGGCGTCCATGGTGAGTGCACTCTTTTAGGGCGCTCACACGTGGACGACCCGCAGCCGCCAGCCACCCTGCGCGCGACCCCCCCATAGACTGCAGAGGCCAGCCGCGCCAACGGGGAGTAGGGACCCCCGGCGTCCATGGTGAGTGCACTCTTTTAGGGCGCTCACACGTGGACGACCCGCAGCCGCCAGCCACCCTGCGCGCGACCCCCCCCCATAGACTGCAGAGGCCAGCCGCGCCAACGGGGAGTAGGGACCCCCGGCGTCCATGGTGAGTGCACTCTTTTAGGGCGCTCACACGTGGACGACCCGCAGCCGCCAGCCACCCTGCGCGCGACCCCCCCCCATAGACTGCAGAGGCCAGCCGCGCCAACGGGGAGTAGGGACCCCCGGCGTCCATGGTGAGTGCACTCTTTTAGGGCGCTCACAGGTGGACGACCCGCAGCCGCCAGCCACCCTGCGCGCGACCCCCCCCCCATAGACTGCAGAGGCCAGCGCGCCAACGGGGAGTAGGGACCCCCGGCGTCCATGGTGAGTGCACTCTTTTAGGGCGCTCACAGGTGGACGACCCGCAGCCGCCAGCCATCCTGCGTGCGACCCCCCCCCCCATAGACTGCAGAGGCCAGCCGCGCCAACGGGGAGTAGGGACCCCCGGCGTCCATGGTGAGTGCACTCTTTTAGGGCGCTCACACGTGGACGACCCGCAGCCGCCAGCCACCCTGCGTGCGACCCCCCCCATAGACTGCAGAGGCCAGCCGCGCCAACCGGGGAGTAGGGACCCCAGGCGTCCAGGGTGAGTGCACTCTCCTAGGGCGCTCACAGGTGGACGACCCGCAGCCGCCAGCCACCCTGCGCGTGACCCCCCCCCCATAGACTGCAGAGGCCAGCTGGTTGGCACAGAGACCACACCACCCGTTGCCTCAACTTCCAGGCCCCAGAGTTCATCCCACCTGACCCGAGCGTAGACTGGGGAGGACATTCCCTAGTACCTAGTGGGCCGGAGTCACCTGCCCAGCTGGGACAGGTGGGACGAATAGACTAGGTGAGCTTGGGCCTGCCCCCTGGACCTTTAGGTAACCTAGAGCAACCTAGCCCCGAGCCCCAGAGTGGACCGGAGACCCCCCCTAGGGCTGAGAGCAGCTACCGGGAGGGCTTGACTGGGGGAATTTCTTCCGCGGTAACTCAGAGGAGCAGAGCTTCATTGACCCCCAGATAAGGGAGGGAACAGAGAGTCAGGCTCAACAGCGCCCGCAACCAGTGTGGCCAGAAGCGGAACTACACCTGCTGACAGAAATTAAGAGGAAGACTGACTTCCAAGTAGTAGAGGAGAGGAGAAAAAGGAGAGGAGAAACAGTGCCCCCCACCACTGTGGTCAGGAAAGGGCCAGTACTAGCTGCCAACAAAAGGGGAAAACAACTAACCAGGCCACATAAAGAGTACAGGAGGATCAAAACCTCAGCGAGTTCACCCAAAAGTCCCTCTAGAACCACCCTCAGGGAGGGAACCAACTCCCACACCACAGGGGATCAAAACAGGTGAAAATTAGAAGCACAGCACTCTAAAACACACCATTAAATACAAAGAAGTATGCGTAAATCAAGGAGATCACTAATATCTGGAGATATGGTGACAAACTCTTGCAAGCTTCCAAGTCCACCAAAACGCACAGATACACGCGATGAAGACCTAAAAGCAGCCATGAGGAAGGAAATGCAAGAATTAATAAAAGGAATGAGAGAAACCCTAGCTATCTAGTATAAGAAATCTATGGATGAACAAATCAGCCAAATTAAAGAAGAAATGTTAAAGAACATGAGAGATTCCATACAAAAAGAAGTGAAGGAATTAACAGACAAAGTAACAAGCCTTACAAGCAGAAACACAGAATTGGAGAAACACATTGAAGAACTCGAAGGAAAACTGCAAACAAAAAATGATCAAGAAACCAACAAAGAAATAAAAGGCAAAGCACTGGAAGGAAAGGTCCAGTATCTAATGAACAAGGACAAAAGAAACAACCTAAGAATTGTGGGTATACCAGAAGGGGAGGAAGTAGGGAAAGGGGAAGAACAAGTAGTCAGAGAGATAATAGCGGAGAACTTCCCCACCCTCTGGAAGGATACTGCAATGCCAATACAGGAAATAAAAAGAGTTCCCAATAAGATAGACCCCAATAAACAAACACCAAGACACATGGTAATCCAATTGGCAAAAAACAAAGAGAAAGAAGAACTCCTTAAAGCAATAAGGAAGAAAAGAAACCTCAAGTACCAAGGTAGGGACATAAGAATCAAACCAGATCTCCCATTTGAAATAATTCAAGCAAGAAGACAATGGAATGACATATTTAAACGACTGAATGAAAGAAATTTCCAACCTAGGGTCCAATACCCAGCAAAACTTACATTCATATGGGAGGATAGACTAAAAACATTCTCAAACAAGAACGAATTTGAACTATTTGTGCAAACAAAACCAATCCTAAACGACTTACTCAAAGACGAATTACACAATCCAAACCCCCGATTGTAACAAAAACCACCCTACACAACACAACTACACAACAATCCTCTCTCTCAATAATCTCCCTAAATGTTAACGGACTAAACTCTCCAATTAAAAGACACATAGTAGAGAACTGGATTAGGAAAAATAAACCGGACTTCTGCTGTATGCAAGAAACACACCTACAGATGCAGGATAAGCACAGGCTTAGAATAAAAGGATGGAAAGTAATTATTCAGGCCAATGGAAAACAAAAAAGAGCAGGGACAGCAATTCTTATATCAGACCAAATTGCATTCAACCTCAAGAAAGTGATCAGAGACAAAGAGGGTCACTACTTACTGATCAGGGGAACATTAGATCAAGAAACACTAACCCTGGTCAATATCTATGCACCTAATGTAGAGCCAGCAAAATATGTGAGGCAACTACTGGCAAACCTGGAGAAACACATGAAGGGAAATGTGATAATAGCAGGGGACCTCAATACTCCACTATCACCACTGGACAGATCCACCAAACAGAAAAATAGCAAAGAAATAAGAGCTCTGAATGAAAAATTAGAAGATTTAGGGCTAATAGACTTATATAGAGCCCTCCACCCCCAGAAAGCAGAATACACATTCTTCTCAAGCCCACATGGAACCTTCTCCAGAATAGACCATATATTAGGATACAAAGCCAACCTATATAAGACCACAAAGGTAAGGATCATTAGAAGTACCCTCTCAGATCACTATGCCACAGAGCTCAAAATTGAGGTCAAGAAGAAGCAATGGAGAAAAACTAATACCTGGAGATTAAACAACATGCTGCTCAACAACAGCTGGATCAAAGAACAACTCAAGGAAGAAATAAAAAGATTCCTTGAGACAAATGACAATGAAGAGACAACATGTCAAAATTTATGGGATACAGCAAAAGCAGTAATTAGGGGGAAACTCATAGCAATACAGGCCTATGTCAAGAATCAGGAAAATAACAAAACCAACAGTTTAAAAGATCACCTCAAAGAATTGGAACATCAGCAACAGAGAAGTCCAACCACATCCAGAAGGCAAGAAATAATAAAAACCAGAGCAGAAATAAACAACATAGAAACCAAGAAAACAATACAAAAAATCAATGAGACCAGGAGTTGGTTTTTCGAAAAAATAAACAAGATAGACAAACCACTGGCAAAACTCACCAAAAAAAAGAGAGAAAACACCCAAATCAGTAGGATCACAAATGAAAGGGGAGAGATTACAACAGAACCCCAAGAAATCCAACATATCATGAGATCATATTATGAACAACTATACTCAACTAGGCTAGAGAACCCAGTAGAAATTGATAGATTCTTGGAAAAACACCCTCTTCCAAGACTGGAAAAGGAAGACCTAGAAATCCTAAACAGACCAATCACCTCAGAGGAAACTGAAGATGTAATTAAAAAACTCCCTAAGAACAAATGCCCAGGCCCAGATGGATTTACAGGTGAATTCTATCAAACATTTCAAGAAGACTTACTACCACTTTTCCATAGGCTCTTCCAAACCATAGAAAAAACAGGAATCCTCCCCAACTCCTTTTATGAGGCTAATATCACACTCATTCCCAAAGAAGGCAAGGACACTACCAAAAAAGAAAACTACAGACCAATCTCACTAATGAACATAGATGCAAATATACTCAATAAAATATTAGCAAACCGAATCCAGCACTTCATCAAAAAGATCATACATCACGATCAAGTGGGATTCATCCCAGGAATGCAAGGTTGGTTCAACATACGCAAATCAATCAACATTATACACCACATCAACAACATGAAAGACAAAAACCACATGATCATATCAATCGATGCAGAGAAGGCATTTGACAAAATCCAACATCCTTTCATGTTAAAGACACTCAGCAAAATAGGGTTAGAAGGAACCTTCCTCAAGATAGTTACAGCTATCTATGAAAAGCCTACAGCCAACATTATACTCAATGGTGAGAAACTAGAAGCATTCCCACTAAGATCAGGAACTAGGCAAGGCTGTCCACTCTCTCCACTCTTATTCAATATAACCTTAGAAGTCCTAGCAATAGCAATCCGACAAGAGAAGGAAATCAAAGGAATTCAAATTGGGAAAGAGGAACACAAGCTATCTCTCTTTGCCGACGATATGATGATATACATCGAAAACCCTAAAGAGTCCACAGTAAAACTCCTAGAAACAATTAACCAATACAGCAAAGTGGCTGGTTACAAAGTCAATACACAAAAGACAGTAGCGTTTCTATATACAAACAATGAAGTTGAGGAGAGAGAGATTAAAAATACAATTCCATTTAAGATAGTATCAAAAAATATCAAGTATCTAGGAATCAACCTTACAAGAGAAGTGAAAGACCTATACCAGGGAAACTTCAAAACACTCCAGAAAGAAATTGAAGATGATCTAAAGAAATGGAAGAACATCCCATGCTCATGGATAGGTAGAATTAACATAATCAAAATGACTATCCTACCCAAACTCCTATATAGATTTAATGCAATCCCTATCCAAATCCAGACACAATTCTTTAAAGAATTAGAACAAGCATTCACAAAATTCATCTGGAACCACAAAAGACCCAGGATAGCCAAACAAATACTGAAAAACAAGAAGCTGGGAGGCATCTCCTTACCTAACTTGAAACTATACTATAAAGCCATAGTAATCAAAACAGCATGGTACTGGAACAGAGACAAGACATCAGACCAGTGGGTCAGAACAGAATTCCCAGACATAAACCCCCAGGTATATAGCCAACTAATATTTGATAAAAGAGGCAAGAATCTGAAATGGAACAAAGAAAGCCTATTCAACAAATGGTGTTGGTACAACTGGAAAACCACATGTACGAAAGCGAAAATCAACCCATACCTTACTCCTTATACAAAAATCAACTCAAAGTGGATCAAAGACCTTGAAATCAGACCCGAATCCATAAAGTTTATTGAGAATAAAATAGGCAGAACACTCAAAGACCTATATATCAAAAAGGTCTTTGAGAATGGAGCACCAATGGCAAGAACGTTACCATCAAATATAAACAAATGGGACTACATCAAACTAAAAAGCTTCTGCATGGCAAAAGAAACCCTGCTTAACGCAAGAAGACAGCTAACAGAATGGGAAAAAATCTTTTCACTCGACATATCAGATAAAGGGCTGATATCTAGAACATACAAAGCACTCAGAAAGCTGAGCCCCCCAAAACCAAACAAAGCTATAAAAAAATGGGGAGACGAAATGAATAGACACTTCTCTGAGGAAGACAGAAGGATGGCCAACAAACACATGAAAACAGGCTCACCTTCACTCATCATCAGGGAGATCCAAATCAAGACAACAATGAGATACCACCTTACACCAGTGAGGATGGCCCACATCAAAAATAATGGAAACAACCTTTGTTGGCGGGGATGCGGTATGAAAGGAACTCTCATCCACTGCTGGTGGGAATGTCCCCTAGTCCAACATCTATGGAGGAAAGTCTGGAGAGTGCTCAAAGAACTCAGAATTGAGCTGCCATTTGACCCAGCAATTGCCCTCCTAGGCATATACCCACAAGATGGAAGGACATTCATTCCAAAATACGTATGCACCCCACTATTTATCGCAGCACTCAGTATAATAGCCAAATCTTGGAACCAACCTAGGTGTCCAACAACGGATAAATGGATCATTAAGATGTGGTACATATACACAATGGAATATTACATGGCAGTTAGAAATGATACAATCATAGACTTTGCAGCAACGTGGATGGACCTAGATCATGTTATGTTAAACGAAGTAAGCCAGAAGACAAAAGATAAACACAGAATGGTAGCACTATTCTGAAACACCTAGAACATATATTTTATACACAACTAATACCTAACAATCATATAACAGGGTTTAACAGGGTAGAAACTCCGATCACTGTAATAGTCAACATATACGTGGGAGCAGTGTCCAAAATACATGAAAAAGGAACAATGCAAACTCTTGACTGCACATTATACCACAAGGAAAACAGCAACAACAGAAACAGCAACATGGAGAGAACAGGTATGTAACCAGACTCCTACAACAAAGGCCCACAATAATCCCTTAGAGATCGTAAACAGGAACACAAGTATAGAACACCGCGGGAAATCACGTAATGCAATGGCAACATACCATAACACTACGTTTTAATCCCTTTACCTTACTATATTTTAAAAATAACCTCTCAGCTTTTCTTTCCACAGGCGCCCTTAGATACAAAGGGCGGACAAACTAAGATGGCAATTCGGGATACCACACGAGATACCATACCTTGCTTGCACTATGAGACGGCCACGAGAAAACTCTTTAACATACACTTTATCTCTAGGTTAAACCTTCTTTTAGGAATCGAAGCACGTGACCAGTCAGACCACCAAAGCAGTACCTGCGATGTACAGACCTAAACTACAGGCTCTAGTCATCGAACACATTCAACCAAACCAGCATTCCCTTGCTATTCTCTCCTTTCTTCTCTCTATTTTTTTCTCTTCTCTTTTCTTTTTCTCTTCTACTCTTCTCTTTACTTTTTTCCCTTTCTCTTCTCCCTTTCTACGGTATTTTCTCTTTTCTCTTCCTTCATACCCCTCCCATATACCTTCCCCTTTCTTTCCCCCGGAAATCCAACTATCCCTTCACCCCTCAATCCCATCCAGATCTCCCACCATATTAAAACTCTCCACCCTCAGTCCTTAATCTTTTAGGCATCAAGATCGACCTCCTACCCAATGAACCAGTACCCAGCACCCAGGCGAGGGGACACCCAACCGAACCCACACATCGTCTCCTGCAAGAAAAGACAGCCAACTCCCCTGTGGACACATGCTGCGAGACCCTCCCTACCAACTCCCCCTAACATGGACTGTTTCTTGAAACCGGACTTAGGTCCAATAGTATCCCCAATGCAAGAACTCTTCCAAGACCTCCCAGCTGCAAATTTTTACCAATCTGAAGGGGGGCAGGGTGTGTGATTGGAAGATGCCTGGGAACCCACACACCACAAGAAAAATCCAAAAGACAATGGGAAAACTGTACTTCCAACATAGGCATAAGACCTGTAATACACCAACTCTTTACCTGTTCTCTCCCAAATGCAAAGTAGTCTTTTGCACCACGTTGGTCCTTTAAAAACTTCGCTAACTCATTTTATTTTTTTTATTTTTTTTAATTAACTTATTTATTTAAATGTTTGCCTTACATATACATTTGTGGGCACATACACTTTTATTTCCTTTTTTTTTTTTTTTAATCGTCTTTGGGTATGTGACCTATCTCTGTTACCCACTCTGTCCACCCCAAATACTCCGACATATAATGGAGCACCACTTCCCCCTGCAAAGGCACACTAAATAAAGGGGAAATCTTACATATTTAAAAAAAAAAAAAGAGAGCTCTTATCTACTAGAGATAGGAACTCATAGTTGTTTACAATACAGGGTTATCTCCTACCTTGAAAATATGTCAAGTGGAATCAACTTAGACCTCAGGTGATTAGATACTATTCAACCAGCCTTGAACCCTGGATCCCAGACATAGAAACGGCACAGCTCCTCACAACAGCTGTAAGAAACAATCTCCATCTGGGACAGCCTTATTACTGCAGGGTCAACAACAAGGGCCAGCTCTAACATGATATCTCGACAATGAGGAAAATGTGAACAACTTGACCTTAGAGCAGTTTAGCCTACCTCACCAGCTAACGACAAGACAAAACCAGAAGACGCGGCACCCTTTGGTAGGTCCAAAAGCCAAGATCGTGATTTACAGATGACTGGATACTAGAACCACGACCAGACTGTATACATCTTGGGACCAATAAAAAAGCCCTAGTCTAGGGTTTGAACTAAGACCTGCACAATAAGCATGATCCCCAGTCCCAAAGGTCCGGCAGAGACAATTGTAACGGAAAGGGGCTTCTGGAAGAACAAAGAAAGACGCTATCCTAGATGCCTTCCTAGGTTCAGCGCAAAGACCAAGATCACCAACCACAGAAGATGGATTAAAATGGCACTGAGGTAACAGAACCTCTAGATTCACAAAGACTGACTTCACCATAAGTCCCACCTCAGGATATGTACAGATACTGGGACTGCTAAACACAGAGCTCTGACGGTATCACACTGGACAGAGCAGAAGCCTTCCACACACCAAAAAAAAAAAAAAAAAACACAACCTGGAGAGTAATGATCCTGAGCAAAGACTAGAGCTGATTCCATGACAGTATACTCCAAGGACGGAGAAACCCCATATCTTATAGGGCAAGTGAATTCCTTTTCGAATGACCCCAATATTTACTGTGCCAGGGCAGGAGGGAAAAAAAAATACAAAAAACACAAAACCTTGGTTATGTATATATATATATATATATATATATATATATATATATATATATATATATATATATATCTTACCTTCATTTATTATTGTTATTATTATTTTTATTTACCTAGCTATTTTGGTCGATTCCTCAGTTTGGATGTGATTATTGAAATTGTTGGCCCCAATTATTCTTTTTTTTTTTTTTTTTTTCTTTCCTTTCCTTTCTCTTCCTTTCTTTTCTTTCGTTATGTGCTACGCCATGTTTCTTATTTCAAGACCACGGCGTGTTTTTTGTTTGTTTGTGTTTGTTTTTAGTTTGTTTTGGTTTGTTTTTTATCTGTTTTTTTGTGGTGCTTATCGTTATAGCTGGAGTCCTCACTGGATATTTGACAATTCTTTTGGTACTGGTGGAGTGTTTCAACTTCTTTTTCTCCTTCATTTCCCAAATCGATGATGAGAACCTCTAGAAGGATTCTGCCCATTTTCGGGGTATTAAACTCTTACCCCGGTTTATTTATTTTCTCTTTTTCAGGCAAAACCACGCAACTTGAACTAGCTACCCCTGCCCCTACTTAGAGGGGGAAATAAGGGAGGCATCAAGACCAAACTGATGCAAGACTACTTAGTAGTTGGTTAGAGACAGAGGGGACCACATATTCTAGCCGCCCTGGGGGTGAGGGAAGAGGAAATGGGAGGTAAGACAGAAACGGGGGTGTAGGGAGGACAATTTGGGGATGGGAATCCCCCCTGATTTTATGTAAATATGTACCTAAAATATTATTGTCAACAATATGTAAGCCACTATGATCAAAATAAAAATTATATTAAAAAAATTGTTTTATTCACAATGGAAAAAAAGACTAGCGCCCCAAGCATCAAAGAAAGAACTGAAAAGAGAACTGGAAACATCTCAGGTAAAGCTTTTACTATCTTTGCTTTAAGTCCTTTCCATAGGACAAATATGGTGATTATAGTTTATTTCTGAGAGCAAGGAGTGTCACTCATTTTTCTTATTTCCTGAATAATCAGCTCCAATTTTCATAATTTTTTTTATAAAATATGACATTTAAATAGCTCAGTGTCCAAATAAGCAAACAAATTTGCATGTTAGAACCTTTAGAATTATTAAAAAAAAACAGAGGGAGGGGCTGGAGAGATAGCATGGTGGTAAAGCATTCGTCTTGCATGCCAGAAGGATGGTGGTTCAAATCCCGGAATCCCATATGGTCCCCTGTGCCTGCCAGGGGGCGATTTCTGAGCATAGAGCCAGGAGTAACCCCTGAGCACTGCCCGGTGTGACCCAAAAACCAAAACCAAAACCAAAACAAAACAGAGTGAACCATTATGCTCTATTTCTTCTTTGTATGATTTACAAGTTGATGTAAAAGTAATATTGGCGATTGGTTTTCTTTTAAAAGAACATAAAGTCGAAGCAAAATTGCTTATTATTTCCTTCTTATGCTCACACTGTTTATGAAAAAACAAATTAAGTGAATTCATTCTGTTCTGGCTAAATAGGCTTATTTTTATCCCTTTGTCCCATCCCACTAACATGTATTAGATATAGAATTAGCAAATTATTTTAACACTTTAACAACAACAATTTAAAATTATTTTATATTTACTTAAAATGCAAATATTTTTCTAGTCTTTATAACAATTTCAGATTTCTATCTTAAAATTTTTTATTTGTTTTTGAGCCATACCTGGTGATGTTGAGGAATTACTCATGTATCTATGCTCAGGAATCACTTCTGGTAGGCTTGGGGGACCATTGGGATGCTGTGAATCAAATCTTGGTTGGCTGCTTATAAGACAAATTACCTACCCACTGTACTACCTTTCTGTCCCCCTTAAAGTGTTTTATTCCTTTCAACCTTCATTCTTTGTCATTCCATTTTCTTTTCTTTCTACCTCTACTCTTCCATCCTAATTCCCATCTCCTTGTCTCCTTAATAATAATTAATCTTTTTTACTTTACTTAAAGAAAATCCATCACATAGTTGACATAGTTGTCCATAATACATTTGTTTCCAGGTGAGAGCAAAGTTATTAAAATAAAAAGAATTAAAATAAAAATAAAAAGAAGAGGAAGAGAAGAAAGTATTTTTTAAAATCAAGAAAAAGTACAGTAGCAAGAACATTTTTAAAAATTATTGTTTCTCCAATGAAGTCATTAATACAATGGCACCAATAAAGTCATGAATACAATAGCAGAAGATTTAGCAAGCTCTTGTTATGGATTGTTAGGTCTTGTTAGGTGTCTATTCTCTTATATTGGTAAATTTCTGTAGATATGACAGCATCAAACAAATGAATTTAACCACAATTCAAAGGACTATTGCTGAAACTGCAGCCTTTGTGGGACTTCTTTTAGCTGCCAGGCCTCCTAGAAAAAGGAGGATACCCACATTCACTCAAAAAAGTCTTGATGATAACAGCCCCAAAACTGGTGTAACTAAAGTTTGGTCAGATTGGTGTCCCAGAAGAGAATTGTGAAAAGGTGCTAAGGCTGGTCCATTGGCAAAATGATGATTCTGGGTGATGAATATAGCTGGTATGGCTTCAGCAGGAAAACAGCTTGGCCCACTTTCTCTTCTCAATATGATCAGCTTTCTGTTGGATAGCCAGTATATCCAGAACTTTTCATGGCTTGTTTTACATCTTGTTCAGATTGTGTTCTGAAGTTAGGAAGAGTTGATGATTGCATTTGTGATTTGCATGTGATTGCATTTGTGGGTGTAATAATGACAATTTTAAGACTTTTTATCTTAATTTTCAAATAAGCACATAATTGTTCTTATGTTACAGGAAAGAATTTCTAAAGTAGATAGATAATGAAATAAGAGTTTCACTTAGGAAATATAAGAAAGAAAGAGACAAAGACAGAGTTGACACAGAGACTGTGATACCAAAAGTAAAGCCATGTCATAAATGAGTGCACAAGCAACTCCAGAGAGTTTCTATTGAAGAGACATTACTTACCTTGAGTATGATTTGGGCAGCTTCAGGCGGAGTTCATACTGCTTGCCTGAAGATAGTTGGTTCTATAGGTTTATGTATTTCTTTTTCTTCATGCTATCTCTGTTTGGGCTCTGGGACATTGGTTGTGTTAACAAGGAAAAAGGACTTTGAGCTTTATGGGTTTCAGAATATACCTGTTTAAATATTTCTGTGTTGTCTATGACTTTTCATCTCTTTCTGAAATTTACTGTTAAGGGTCCTGACCTTACCAAAATTGTTGAGTTAATTGCATTAGGAGTCCCATTTAGCAGTGTGAGGCTAGGGGGATCAAAGCGAGGCTTTCAGCTTGATAACAACTATTATCAAAATTTTTACAGGGACAAGATCTTCTACCTGATATTTTGCTTCTGTTTCAGGGCCATATTCACTGGTTCTCTAACTTTACTCTGAGCAGTATATTTGGGAGTCCATGTAGTACCCTGCCAGCCACATACAAGGCCAAGTCCTATACTACTTCTCCAGCCTCCTGATCTTCTTAACTGAAAAATTTAATATTAAGAACTTAATATTAAGAACTCAAAACATCATTTTTATTTTTTAGAGCCATTTAAATGTTTTTCTGAGAAATATTTTGTTAAATTTTCTCTTTAAAAACTTCTTTTTGAACTTGGATTATTTGTAGTACTTTAATTTGGTGACATTAAAATTAAAGATATTTTTTGTTGAAAATATCTTAAAAATTTGTTCCACATTGAGAAATTTAAGAAATAAATAATAGGGGTAGAGGCTCAAAAGATGGCAATCATTATTTCTAAAGATTAGGATATTTAAGTTTCTTACTGCATGAGAGACTGAATTCTGTGACCTGAAGATTGATTTATTTTTTTGCTAAGTCACTTATCTTTCACATCTCTTTTTTTTTCTTTATCAATTCAGATGCCACTGAAATAGAAGATATATTGGAGAGGGAAAGGCTATTTTTGGTACCCTTTAGCCTCTCTAGCAGAGTAGGGTGCAGGAAACAACCTTCTGGGCATTCAAAGACAAAGAGTAAAGAAAAGCTCTCGGAAGCCTGGAGAGTCAGAATTTAAAATTTTCTTTCACATGACTCAGTTATGGAGCTGCAGGATAGCTAAGCTATTCAAGGGCAACTTTCTTTTTGACATGTTTTGTCTTTGGGGCCTCCTCATAAATGTCTCAAATTTTTTCTTTTCAAAATCATAGTCTCAATCAATTTAATCACTCAGCAGAAGACTAGAAGAAAGTAGTGGAACTGAGGTTTTTAAGGCTAGTAGACTGTGCCCTGAAGTCAGGAAGAGAAATATTCATAAATCCACAGTATTTAGAATTTTATGGACAGAGAAGAAAAATATCTGGTTTAAAAATAATATAAATATTTATATTTAATTTACTTTTTTGGTGTGTATGTGTTGTGTGTTGCGAGGAATGTGTTTACAGGGCATTAAACATGTAAGGTATGTACTCTACAATTAAACCACATTCTCCGGAATCATACAGATTAGTAAAAAAATTGAATTATGTAGGTATGGTTAACCTACATGGATATAATTACTACAGTACATAGTCATCCTTATGAGAGTTTGTATTGCAAGTTAACAGATAAGATAAAGAAGAACCTAGGGCTTTAAGTAGCAAAGATCATGGGGCCTCAAATGACTAAACAAACTGATTATCTCTGATTGTAGACTTGTCCTGTCACAGGGTTTCTTCAATAGAAAGGTTATTTCTAGAGATAACTCTATGTCTGTATTATATTCCCAGTTTATTTTTTCTATTGTAGTTAAGGGAGTTGCGAATATTCTTCTGGAGATTGCCAGGTCTCAATAACCTTAGGTAGAAATAATCTACAAGTCAAAGTGACCAGGACCTTTCTGGACATCTGGGGGAGGTTCATTTTTCTCTTTTTTTTCTTTATTTAAACATCTTGATTACATAAATGATTGTGATTAGGTTTCAGTCATGTAAAGAACACTCTCTTCATCAGTGCAACATTCCCACCACCAATGTCCCAAATCTCCCTCCATCCCACCCCACCCCCACCTGTACTCCAGACAGGCTTTCCAGTTCCCTCATTCACATGATTATGGTAGTTCTCTGTGTAGTTATTTCTATAGCTGTACTCACCACTCTTTGAGGTGAACTTCATGAAGCGAGCTGATGTTCCAGCCCTCCTCTCATTATCTCTGAGGATTGTTACAAAAATGACTTTTATTTTTCTTAAAACCCAGAGATGAGTGAGACTATTCTGCGTATATCTCTCCCTATGACTTATTTCACTCAGCATGATAGATTCCATGTAAATCCATGTATACGACAATTTCATGACTTCATCTCTCCTGACGGCTGCATAATATTCCATTATGTATATGTACCACAGTTTCTTTAGCCAATCATCTGTTGAAGGGCATCTTGGTTGTTTCCAGAGCCTGGCTATTGTGAATAGTGCTGCAATAAATATAGGTGTGAGGAAGGGGTTTTTGTATTGTATTCTTGTGTTCTTAGGGTATATCCCTAGGAGTGGAATAGCTGGGTCGAATGGGAGCTCAATTTCCAGATTTTGGAGGAATCTCCATATCGCTTTCCATAGAGGTTGGACTAGACGGCATTCCCACCAGCAGTGGATAAGAGTTTCTTTCTCTCCACATCCCCGCCAGCACTGATTGTTCTCATTCTTTGTGATGTGCACCAATCTCTGCAGTGTGAGGTGGTATCTCATCATTGTTTTGATTTGCATCTCCCTGATGATTAGTGATGAGGAGCATTTTTTCATGTGCCTTTTGATGATTTGTATTTCTTTTTTACCAAAGTGTCTGCTCATTTTTTCTCCCCATTTTTTTTATGGGATTAGATGTTTTTTTTTTTTTCTTGTAAAGTTCTGTCAGTGCCCTGTATATTTTGGATATTAGACACTTATCTGAAGGGTGTTGGGTGAATAGTTTCTCCCACTTGGTGGATGACTCTTGTATCCTGGACACTATTTCTTTTGAAGTGCAGAAACTTCTCAGTTTAATGTATTCCCATCTGTTGATCTCTGCTTCCACTTGTTTGGAAAGTGCAGTTTCCTCCTTGAAGATGCCTTTAGTCTCAATGTCATGGAGTGCTTTACCGATGTGTTTTTCTATATACCTTATGGTATCAGGTCTGATATTGAATTTTACTTTCATACATGATGTTAACTGGGGGTCTATGCTCGCTTTTTTGCAAGTGGCTAACCAGTTCTGCCAGCACCACTTGTTGAAGAGATTTTCCCTGCTCCACTTAGGATTTCTTGCTCCTTTGTCAAATATTAGGTAATTGTATGTCTGGGGAACGTTCTCTGAGAACTCAAGCCTATTGCACTGATCTGAGGGTCTTTCTTTAGTCCAATACCATGCTGTTTTGATAACTATTGCTTTGTAGTACAGTTTAAAGTTAGGGAAAGTAAAGCCTCCCATTTTCCTTTTCCCTAGGAGTGCTTTAGCTATTCGAGGGTGTTTATTGTTCCAGATGAACTTCATAAGTGTTTGAACCACTTCTTTCAAGAATGTCATGGGTATTTTTAAGGGGATCACATTAAATCTATATAATGCTTTGGGGAGTATTGCCATTTTAATGATGTTAATCCTGCCAATCCATGAGCATGGTATGTGTTTCCATTTCCGTGTGTCCTCTCTTATTTCTTGCAGTAGGGCTTTATAATTTTCTTTGTATAGGTCCTTGATGTCTTTGGTCAAGTTGACTCCAAGATATTTGAGTTGTGTGGCACTATTGTGAATGGGATTGCCTTCCTGGCTTCCATCTCTTCCCTATCATTATTGGTGTATAAAAAGGCCATTGATTTCTGTAGGTTAATTTTGTAGCCTGTCACCTTTCTATATAAATCCATTGTTTCTAGAAGCTTTTTGGTAGAGTCTTTAGGGTTTTCTAAGTAGAGTATCATGTCGTCTTCAAACAATGAGAGCTTGACTTCTTCTTTTCCTATCTGGATTCCCTTGATATCTTTTTCTTGCCTGATCGCTATAGCAAGAACTTCCAGTACTATGTTGAAGAGGAGTGGTGAGAGCAGACAGCCTTGTCTTGTACCAGAATTTAGAAAAAAGGCTTTTAGTTTTTCTCCATTGAGGATAATATTTGGCATTGGCTTGTGGTAGATGGTTTCAACTAGTTTGAGAAAGGTTCCTTCCATTCCTATCTTGCTGAGAGTTTTGATCAAGAATGGGTGTTGGACCTTATCAAATGCTTTCTCTGCATCTATTGATATGATCATGTGATTTTTATTTTTCTTGTTGTTGATGTTGTGTATGATGTTGGTAGATTTATGAATGTTAAACCATTCTTGCATTCCTGGGATGAAACCTACTTAGTCGTAGTGTATGATCTTCTTGATGATACATTGGATCCTATTTGGCAGGATTTTGTTGAAGATCTTTGCATCAGCATTCATCAGGGATATTGGTCTGTAATTTTCTTTTTTGGCAGCATCTCTGCCTGGTTTTGGTCTCAAGGTGATGTTGGTTTCATAAAAGCTGTTTGGGAGTGTTCCAGTTTTTTTTTTTTTTTTCAAATTAATGGAAGAGCCTGGCTAGGATTGGTAGTAGCTCCTCTTGAAAGATTTGAAAAAATTCATTAGGAAATCCATCTGGGCCTGGGCTTTTCTTGTTGGGCAGATGTTTGATTACAGTTTCAATTTCTTCAGTAGTGATGGGGGTGTTTAGATATACTACATCCTCCTTATTTAACTGTGGAAGGTTATAAGTGTCCAAGAATTTTTCCATTTCTTCTAGGTTCTCATGTTTTGTAGCATAAAGTTTCTCAAAGTAGTCTCTGATTACCCTTTGGATCTCTGCAATTTCTGTCATGATCTCCCCCTTTTCATTTCTAATACAGGTTATCAGATTTCTCTCTCTCTCCCTTTCTTTGTGAGTTTTGCCAATGGTCTATCAATCTTGTTTATTTTTTCAAAGAACCAACTTCTGCTTTCGTTGATCGTTCGGATTGTTTTTTGGTTTTCCACTTCATTGATTTCTGCTTTCAGCTTTGTTATTTCCTTCTGTCTCCCTATTTTTGGTTCCTTTTGTTGGTCATTTTTTAGTTTTTTGAGCTGCGTCATTAAGTTATTCAGGTATGCTCCTTCTTCCTTCCTAATGTGTGCTTGTAGAGCTATAAATTTTCCTCTCAGGACTGCTTTGGCTGGGTCCCATAGATTCTGGAAGTTTGTGTTTTCATTATCATTTGTTTCCAGGAAAGTTTTGATTTCCTTTTCAATTTCATCTCGGACCCATTGGTTGTTCAGTAGCAGGGTGTTTAATTTCCAATTGTTAAAGTTTTTCTTCTGTGTGGCTTTGTAGTTCATATCTAATTTCAGAGCCTTGTCGTCAGCAAAGGTAGCCTGCAAGATTTCTATCCGCTTGGTTTTAAGGAGGTATATTTTATGTGTCAGCATGTAGTCTGTTCTGGAGAATGAGCCATGTACATTGGAAAAGAATGTGTATCCAGGTTTTTGGGATGGAGTGTCCTGTATATATCTACTAGTCCTCTTTCTCCCATAACTCTTTTTAGGGATAGTATGTTTTTGTTGGGTTTCAATCTGGTTGACCTATCAAGTGATGATAGGGCCATGTTGAGGTCTCCCACAACTATTGTGTTATTATTGACTTTTTCTTTCAGATTAGCCAGTAATTGTATTAGAAAATTTGCTGGTCTCTCATTGGGTGCATATATGTTTAATAGTCTCATTTATTTCTGTTGAACATATCCCTTCATTAGTACATAGTGTCCATCTTTGTCCCTTACCACTTTTATGAGTGTAAAGTTGGTGTCATCAGATATTAATATGGCCACCCCAGCTTTTTTGAGGATGTTGTTTGCTTGGATGATTTTCCTCCAGCCTTTGATTTTGAGTCTATGTTTGTTTTGACTATTCAGATGTGTTTCTTGTAGGCAGCAGAAGGTTGGATTCATCTTTTTGACCCATTTTGCCACTCTATCTTTTAATTGAGAATTTAGTCCATTGACATTGATGAAGATGATTGTCATAGGATTTAATGTCATCTTTGTAGATAAGTTTGCTGTGTTGTTGGTCTCTTTTGTCTTATAGTAGACTTGCCTGTTTTTCCTTTAAGGCTGGTTTATCATCTATGAAGTTTCTGAGCTGTTGTTTATCCATGAAGCTATGTATTCTTCCTTCAAACCTGAACGTGAGTCGGGCTGGGTGCAGTATTCTCAGTGAGGCATCCATTTCATTCAGTCTTGTCACAATATCCCACCACTGTCTTGTGGCTTTGAGAGTTTCTTGTAACATGTCTGCTGTAAGTCTTAGGAATGCTCCTTTGAATGTAATTTGCCTTTTTGGATCTTGTTGCTTTTAGTATTCTATCTCTGATTGTGGGATTTGTCATTGTAATGAGGCTGTGTCTTGGGTTTTTTTTCTTTGGGCCTCTTTTAGCTGGTACTCTTTGGGCATGCAGGATTTGATTGCATGTAGTCTTTAACTCTGGGAGTATCTCTTTGATGATGTCTTTGACAGTTGATTCTTCCTGGAGATCTCCTTCCTGGGTTTCTGGGACTTGAATGATTCTTATGTTGTTTCTGCTGAGTTTATCAAAGACTTCTAATTTTATCTGTTCACATTCCTTGAGTACTTTTTCTATTGCCTGTTAGTTTGTCTTAAGGTTCTTTTCCAATTTCTTCTGTTGTGTTGAGTTTTTCTGCATCACATCTTCCAGTATTCTGATTCTCTCCTTAGCTGCTGATACCCTGTTGGCAAGGCTGTCCATTGAGGTTTTCAGTTGAACAACCCTGTTTTTCAGATCTGTTATTTCAGTTTGGAGTTTTCTGATTTTTGTCTTTGTGTTCTGTTCAGATCAATCTATTCTTTTACTGAGTTCTACGAACATCTTTCATATTTCTATTCTAAACTCCTTATCTGAGAGGTTAATCAGGTGGTTGGAATTTATTAGGTCATTTGAGCTTTCGTCTTCATTCTCTGTGGATGGTGTTTGCCTGCGAGGTTTCCCCATTGTCACACTTGTAGTGTGGTTTTTTCTGTGTGTTGTGATGGGCTTCATTGGTTAGAAAGAGTGCATGGCTGCAAAGCGAAGCTGCTCTTCTGCTGCCTCTAGTTGACAGTATTTTGGGGATCCACTCCCTAGGCCTCTGAGGAGACCTTCAGGTATTTAGAAACACAGGCAGACAGGCACAGGCAGGAGAAGTTTTCCTTGTAGTCCTCAGAGTGAACAAAGGCACAGCAGGGCAGAGCCTCCACAGGCCAGAGGCCTCAGTTTATTGGACAGCGACCCCCGCAGCCAGAATGTACTTACTGGGCAGCTTCAAAATGCAGTTTTTTGGGGGTACACTCTCTAGGCCTCTGAGGAAACCTTCAGGGATTCAGAAGCACAGGCAGACAGGCGTAGAAGAAGTTTCCTTTGAAGTCCTCAGAGTGAACAAAGGCACAGCAGGGCGGAGCCTCCACAGGCCAGAGACCTTAGCTTATTGGACAGCGACCTCCACAGCCAGAATGTACTTATTGGACAGCTTCAAAATGCAGTTTTTTGGGGGTGCGCTCCCTAAGTCTCTGAGGAAACCTTCAGGGATTCAGAAGCACGGGTAGATAGGTGTAGAAGAACGGGAGGCTCATTTTTCATTTCTACCTGATAAAGACTTGAATATACGTCAAGTATTCAGACATGCTTATAGGTGACAGAGAGGTGAGAGCTCATAGGTGACAAAGAAAGGACTAAATAAGATTGAGAAATGTAATTACTTCCTCAGTTTGGCAATGCTTACTACATTTTCGACATTAAACTAATTTCTGGAAATGAAATCTGAACATTGCTAACTCCACCAAAGAAACTTATTTTAATGAGACATCCTGCTACTAATCAGTTATTACACAAATTTACTATTATATGTACTCAGATTTAAAAATATAATGTTTACAGTGTCATCATGTCTCAAAAGTGAAGCAAATCTGGTTTGCAAAAAGAATTCATTGAGTTCTAGAGAAAAGGATTTTGATGGTGATATTTCAACAATAAAAAAGTTTTAAGAAACTGAAGATAATAGATAGATAACCACTTAGATGATTGGAATAATATGGATAAAGGCATTGTGGTAAAGGTAACAGTAGCAGGGCAGAGTTATAGTCAAAAGCCTACTTAGCTCACTCTAAAAATCTGTAGACCAAACAATACCAGACCTCATGGTAAACTATGTTAGGAAAGTAGTTAACTGGGTGAAGAAAAAGCTTGTATAATAAAAACTTGTATTTTAATTATTTTTGAATAGATTAAATATCCAGTCCTCATTCTATTTTATGTGTATCTATCACCACTTAATTTTTATGAAGAAAATATTTAGTAATTAAAAAAATACAAGAGAGATATTGTCAAGCATATTGCCAGAGAGTACCAGCATTATCAAAAATATATTGATTGATTGATTGATTTCAGTCTGTAAAAATCAGCAAATCTTAATTTGGAGGAACTGAAGAACACTAGTATTTATTACCCATCCAGAATAAAATTAGGTCCTGGTAAACTGGCGTTCTGTTAAAAGAGCTGAAATATAGAAATAAGATTAATAAGTCATGGAGAAATAGATAAGAGAAAGTTAATGAAAATTAGATGATCATTGGGATGGACTGAAAGGCAGATACATTTATTAAAATGTGGTGATAAATATCATATTTTAAAATTACTAGTGTTTAGTGTTAGTTTTGATCAGATATTTTTTTATTATGCAACATGACTATTATATATTTGGGTATATTTGGTTAATGATGATTATAGATAAAGGAATTACAATCACATTGCATTTGCATGTGTCTGTGTGTTTTGATTTGAGCCATACCTGACTGTGCTCAGAACTAACTCCTGAACTCTGGAGTTACTGTACTCTGTGCTTAGGAATCACTCCTGATGGTGTTCAGAGGACCAAATGTTAGGCCAATGGTAGAACGAGGGTTAGCTGTATGCCAGGACAATGCTTTATCTGCCATACTATTTGTTTGGCCTCTGTATTTAAAAAATAAAATATTAGCTGATTCAAACAGCCTTCCTTAGAAATAAGGTTGTAGACTCTTACTTTCCCCAAGAGTAATTTGTCAATCTACTGTTGTCAAGAGAAGAAAATAGATTTTATTTTCCCTTTGAGGAAAAAATAGTAGTTTTGGAAATAGTAATGATTGTTTAGGATTTAATTATTGTAAGGAAACAAAGGTCTACCACCTCACACATATGTCTTTTTGATAAAAGAGTTATTGCAGAGAAGGGACTCTGAAGACTGGATAGAGATTACTACTCTGGAGAAAAAATATTTATTTGTATGTGTAAACGAGGTTCTCTCAGCTTCTCTGTCTGTCTCTATCAGGGTATTTCCCTCACAGCTTTGGGAAGACTTAATTTTCTAGTCTTTACAGATGGAGAAGGCAGATTTCAAGTTGGCATCACAGTCATACATTTGTTTGCTGTATTTTCCTGGGTCACTTTCAATACATAACTTCCCCACTCCTAAAGTCTCTTGTATTAGCAGTGGTTGTGTCTGCAGCCAAGATGAGTGAGTTATGAATCTAATTAGATTTTTCTTATATATGCATATAAATATATTTCAGATATTATATAATGGTTACTATTAAATGTTTTAGTGTTTTTCCTTACCTACTAATTTGTTTGATGTCTGCTAGATTATTTGATTCCTTGGACCAGCCCAAACGTGTTTGGGAGGTTTTCAGGGACACCCCTGGCTGTGCTCAGAGGAATCTGTGATGCCAGAAATCAAATGACTGTACTATCTCTCTGTCCCTGCAGTAGGATTATTAGGTGTTGAGGAGAGCTAGTGGAAAACTATTAAAGTTTTGGTGGAAAATGATCAACTGTAAATATAGAACACATTTAATTATTTTCTAGATTTGCAAAGTTGTTTTTGTTCTGTGATTATGTTAATTGGTGTTTAACAAAGAAGATAGATTTCTACACTTCTAAGGACTCAATATTTGCAAAAGGATGCCTTCCAGGTTTTAGGAAAATGTTTTTCTGGTTTATAAAATTGGCAAGAGGTCTTTGAAAGGATTTACATCTTAAAGACACAAAGAAAGAATTCATAATTATTAATTTTCTTTTAAAAATGCTCTGAGAGATAAGGGCTGAAAGGACAGGTCACAATATGAAACTTACCATGAAGAGTGGTGAGTTTAGTTAGAGAAATAACTGCACCGACAACTAACATGACAATGGTAGTGAGTGGGAGTAATAGAATGCCTGTCTCGAATACAGGCATGGGGTGGAGTAGAAGGGAGATGGAGTATTCTTTTTAATAATTGAAAACCAATTACAAACATGTTTATAACCATGGTACTTAAATAAATATATTATTAAAAAATGCTCTGAGAAAAGAGAGGCCAGGACTTTGGCCAGGACTTTTAGCTGAATCAATCTAAGAGAATTGTAAAGATTATCTTGATCAATTTATCTGACTAAAACTTTGTTTATAAAATGAAAGTTCTTTACTTTAGGCTACAGAAAATAGTTATAAGAAAAGAAATTGATTGGAGGAGAAAAAAGATGGGGCCAAACTCTCCCAAGTAAATTGGTGGTGTTAAGAAAGGTGTTAAGAAAGAACTCAATTAGATATAATCTTACACCAGTAAGGATAGCACATATCAAAAATATTTGGAACAATTTGTGTTGGTGGTGATGTGATGAGAAAGAAATTCTTATCCACTGCTGGTAGGAATGCTGCCTGATCCAACCCTGATATGACCTAGCAATCCTGCTTTTGGGTAATTATCCCAAGGACAGAAAAACACTTATCCGGAGGATGTATCCATTCCGTTATTCATTGCAGCACTCAGTACAATAAGCTAAGATTTGGGATCAACCAACAGAAAATGGATTATAAAGATGTGGTACATAGATACAATGGAACACTATATAACTGTAAAGAGTGATGCAATCATGCAACTTGCTACAACGAAGATGGAACTGGAAGATATTATGTTAAAAGAAGTAATCCAAAAGAAAAAGGATGGATATAGTATAATATAATTTTATGTGGTATTTAGAATAACTGCCTGAAGAAATACAATGGTTTTGAAAGGGGGTTATTGAGAACACTTTTGGCCCCAGCACAGAGAGAAGAGAAGGAAAGAAATTGCGTGGAGGAGGAAAAACACAATTATGAATGGATGGGGGACAAGGGCCAAGAGGTCTCAGGTGCTTTGGTGGTATTAAGAGGAAAGAACTAAATATACAAGCTAGAGTTAACTACAATAAAATCATGAGACCTGAATTTTATTAAAACTTAAAATGGGCCTATTATGCTGGCAGGCTGGAGGGCAAGCATGGTAGAAATGGGATACTCTGGGAATATTGGTAGGGAAAGGTCGAAAACAATGGTAGGACTGACTCTGAAACATTGTATGTCTGAAACTCAACCATGAAAAACTTGTAAATCACATTGGTTTTGATAAAAAAAATACAGAAAGAAATAAATATTCAAGCAAGAATCAATGACAATCAAATCATGAGACCCAAACTTTATCTCCCCTCTAATGGATACTAAGATGTGGTACATATATAAACCCAACTCTGAATAACTTCGTAAATCACTATGACTTAATGAAAAAAATTAAGAAAAAAAGAAGTGAGAGATTACTCTCCAAGAAAAAAGTTATTAATTATGAAAATAATTCTTTATTTTAAACAATCTTATATGTAGTGTTTTGTTTATCAGTTTTTTCTTGTTTTACTTGACTAACTAGTGTAGTAATCAAGTGATAGTGATAATGTAGATAATAGAGAATAATTTTATGAGTATTTTTTAAAGGTTTTTTTTTTGAGGGGTGGGCTACACCCTGTGACACTCAGGGATTACTCTTGACTATGTGTTCAGAAATTGCTCCTGGCTCAGAGGATGCCGAGAATCGAATCCAGGTCCTTCCTGGGTCAGCCGCATGCAAGGTGGCTATTGCTGTGTTATTGCTCCGGCCCCATTTTTTATGAGTATTTTTTTTTTTTTTGGTTTTTGGGCCACACCCGTTTGACGCTCAGGGGTTACTCCTGGCTATGTGCTCAGAAATCGCCCCTGGCTTGGGGGGACCATATGGGATGCCAGGGGATCGAACCGCGGTCCTTCCTTGGCTAGCGCTTGCAAGGCAGACACCTTACCTCCAGCGCCACCTACCCGGCCCCTTTTATGAGTATTTTTATTTTTGTTTTGTTTTGTTTTTGTTTTTGGGCCACACCCGGTGACGCTCAGGGGTTACTCCTGGCTATGCGCTCAGAAGTCGCTCCTGGCTTGGGGGACCATATGGGATGCCGGGGGATCGAACCGCGGTCCTTCCAAGGCTAGCGCAGGTAAGGCAGGCACCTTACCTCCAGCGCCACCGCCCGGCCCCTTATGAGTATTTTTATAAAGATTTTTAAACAACTCCTATAGGAAAGATCTGATGTATTAATTGTGAAGGATATTTCCTTTGCACTTCTAATTTTTTGAGACATTTTTTCAATTTTCATAAATTTGATATTTCTATTAACATACAGTTTAATTCCCTTCTAGTTATCATTGAAATAAAGAGTTTGCTTTGATGTGGGAATTATTGAGTTTTCTTTTATAATATCCTATACAGATGGATTTAATTAAGACCAAAAGCTCTAAATTCTCTGTGCTTTCACAGCTTACTTCCCAACATGCAGTTTATAGCATATAAATTCTATAATCTTTGTCCTTGAAAGGACAAGAACATAGCATTGACTCAATTTTTAATAAACAAGAACGTTTCATTGTCTTACTGTTTATTTTAGTCTTTTTTAAATTTTATCATAGCTTTTTATTTCCCCTCACTTCAAATTCTTTTTTAAAAATAATGTGTATCTGGGGCCCGGAGAGATAGCACAGCGGTGTTTGCCTTGCAAGCAGCCGATCCAGGACCTAAGGTGGTTGGTTCGAATCCCGGTGTCCCATATGGTCCCCCATGCCTGCCAGGAGCTATTTCTGAGCAGATAGCCAGGAGTAACCCCTGAGCGCCGCCGGGTGTGGCCCAAAAAAAAAATGTGTATCTGAAATTTTTTTGAGAAATCAAAACAATATATCTTTTAGACCTAGTAAATTATATCCACAAATTGTAGCAAATGAAACCATTTTACTGTAAAATTAATAAACTAAAGTTTATTAATTATTAATGAATAATTATCAATTATAATATAATTAATAATAAATAATTAATTATTAATTAAAATAAAAAGCTAGAGTGTGATTACCTTAGCTACAAGAAGGATTTCATCATGTCCTTTCTATACAAAACCTATTGTGTAGACCAAGATGAGATTGGCATGGCTTTGTTTGTTATGTTTTTGGCAGTTTGCTAAATATATTGCAAAGAAAAAGAAATTCTAGTCCTTTTATGTAGCCTGATTATTAGAGTCAATACAGTTATACTAAATGTCCTCATCCAAAGAAAAAAAAATGTCTATATCTTTATGACAAGATGGAAATTTCAACCTGGAATCAGGCATCTCAACTAATATCAAGCAACATTATATATAAAAAAAAAGCAACAGTATCAGATTTTTAGATGTCCGTGTTGAGGTAACCAAGAAATATTGAGTAAGGAAGAAAAATTGGTAAGAGGTTCATTAAAGTTTTGCTTGTTTTATTGTTTTTGTGATTTGGGGCTCTCAGTAAAGAGAATGAAAATTCTGGGAGAGGAAACTCCTTTCACAGAGGGTAGGAGTCAGAGCATTTTAAGCTTACAAATGTAAAGGAGTACTCAATTCATTTAAGATTTTATTTGGTGAAAGTAGAGTTATTGAATTATCTCCATAAAATGATCATCATATAATGATGCTGTTTAGAATAACATGAATATAAATAGGGCTATATAATGGGCCCATAATTTACACGGAAGCTAAATTTTTGACTCCCATAAGTAAGGGAGGCTTGCCTTTTTCCATAGTGACTTTTAGGGGCTCCCTCGTAATTTTTAATTTCTATAGTAATATTTAAGACAAATGTATGTATAGTTAACATAAACACACTACTTTTCTAGAGATATTATTATTATTATTATTATTATTATTATTATTATTATTATTATTATTATTTGGTTTTTGGGTCACACCAGACAGATCTCTGGAGTTACTCCTGGCTTTGAGCTGAGAAATCATCCCTGTGAGGCTCAGGGGACCATATGGGATGCTGGGGAATCGAACTGAAGTCTGTCCAGGGTTGGCCGCATGCAAGGCAAAAGCCCTACTGCTGTGCTCTCACTCTGGCCCTCACCAGAGAAATTATTAATAGAACTTGAACTATGAGTTAAGTTATGAAAAGAAAATCATCAGGACTTACCAACTGTGTGTTTGATATAATGGTAAATATAGCAAGTGGGTGCAGCAGGAATGCTCACTAGTGAGCAATTTCTATGCTGTCTGTCTAGCTCAGAAAGTGCCTACATATATCTTAAATGATCAGAATCTTTGTTTCTCTTATGCTTGTCTTTTCTTAGTTTTTTTTGGGTAAACTGAGTATTAAAAAATGTTTTTTGAGCCATTCTCCTTCCCTCCCTCCCTCCCTCCCTCCCTCTCCATCCCTTTTCTCCCTCTTTTCTTTCTTTCTTTTTTTCTTTCTTCTTTCTTTCTTTCTTTCTTTCTTTCTTTCTTTCTTTCTTTCTTTCTTTCTTTCTTTCTTTCTTTCTTTCTTTCTTCTTTCTCTTTTCTTTCTTTCTTTCTTTCTTTCTTTTTTTTCTTTCTTTTCTTTCTTTCTTTCTTTCTTTCTTTCTTTCTTTCTTTCTTTCTATTTTCTTTTCTTCCTTCCTTCTTTCTTTCTTTCTTTCTTTCTTTTTTCTTTCTTTTCTTTCTTTCTTTCCTTTTCTTTTCCTTTCTTTCTTCTCTTTCTTTCTTCTTTTCTTTCTTTCTTTTCTTTCTTTCTTCCTTTCTTCTTCCTTCCATCCTTTCTTTCTTTCCTTCCTTCCTTCCTTCCTCCTTCCTTCCTTCCTTCCTCCTTCCTTCCTTCCTTCCTTCCTCCTTCTTCCTTCCTTCCTTCCTTCCTTCTTCCTTCCTTCCTTCCTCTTTCTTTCTTTCTTTCTTTCTTTTCTTTCTTTCTTTTCTTTTTTTCTTCTTTCTTTCTTTCTTTCTTTCTCTTTCTTTCTTTCTTTCTTTCTTTCTTTCTCTTTTCCTTCCTTCCTTCATCCTTCCTTCCTTCCTCCTCCTTCCTTCCTTCTTCTTCCTTCCTTCCTTCCTTCCTTCCTCCTTCCTCCTCCTCCTCCTTCCTTTCCTTCCTTCCTCCTTCTTCCTTCTTCTTTCTTTCTTTCTTTCTTTCTTTCTTCTTCTTTCTTTCTTTTCTTTCTTTCTTTCTTTTTCTTTCTTTCTTTCTTTCTTCTCTTTCTTCTTCCTTTCCTTCCTTCCTTCCTTCCTTCCTTCCTTCCTTCCTTCCTCCTTCCTTCCTTCCTTCCTTCCTTCCTTCCTTCCTTCCTTCCTTCCTTCCTTCCTTCCTTTCTTTCTTTCTTTCTCCTTTCTTTCTTCCTTTCCTATTTTTTTACTCAAATCAAACTCACATAATATTTTGTCTTTATTCAATTTGTTTCATAAAAACAATTTTTTTCACATTACACAAAAAACAACTACTTTCTTAAAAACTTAAACTTTTTAAAATAGAACAAAAGGTAACATATTTTAAACTCTGTTTTAATTAGTACCACAGAGAAACCTCCCACAAACAGTTTCATGAAGTGATTCTTAAAAACACAAAGTCGTCTTCTTTTACTTTGGAATCCTTTATAGTTCACCAGAAATTATTTTTCAAACTTCACAAAATCTTTTTATGTAAGCACAATAGAATAAATTAAATGCATGCCTGAAATTTCACAGCGATAAATGAATGAGATATTATTAGCAGTTAATTATGAATACTTTTATTTACTATTGAGCTTTCTTTGTTCTAGATGTATCTAAATTACATAGTAAGTTTTCAAAGCCTCACTTTTATTCCTGAAATAAAAAAATTCTAATGAATATATTTCTTTTGAGCAGATTCATGTTTAGGGTTTTTAAATCCTTTCTGTTGTTTATTTAAAATTATTTATTGAAGGTCTATACTATATTATTATTCTAGGCCTAGATAAAGTAAACAAAGGATTAGATTCACATAGGTACTAAGGTTTATTATGCTCTTAAAATGGGCAGGAGTTAGAAAATAATATTTGCATTTATATAATATATTGGAAAGAAATATGCTTTCCTTCAGAAAAAAATGTTAATGGCTATTCATTCATTTCCCTATGTTTAAGTATTTCTGTTTGCAGCTTTCCCATATCTATTCCCCTTAGGTAATAATTTGTTATGCAACTGAGGGATAGATTTGAATTTAAGGTGCTGCAAAACAAGAAAATTTGAATAAGTAAATTTTTTTTCATAAATGATGTTACTGGCTGCCACAAAGCACATCACAATTTGGTTCTGTAATTCTCTACCTATTATGAAGTATGCATTCTTATGAAGTTACTTTGTTTTTGAATTTTGGGTTAAGTTTATAGGCGCTATTACACATTTCTGAGTTTTAAGATACATAATTTTTCAAGCCAAGAATTTTAAGATGGCTTTTGTGATCTGTTTTTTTTTTTTTCCCCAGAGTATTTATATAGCCGTTCAAGAAATTTAAATAGCAGGGTACAGTGGTAGGTTAAAATGCTCATGGAAGGTTTCTGTGAGGCTCTTGATGGGTCAAGAATGTAAAAGTTTTTAAGTTGAGAAGTGTGAGAAGTAACAGTGATGGTGGCACAAATACATGGACTCTATTATGCTGAGTGAAATAAGTCAGAAGGAGAGAGGTAGATACAAAATAGTCTCACTCATCTATGGGTTTTATGAAAAATTAAAGACATTATTGTAATAAGGTCCAGAGACAATAGAGTTAAGGGTTGGGAGGTCCAGAAGGACTGGCTCACAATTTGAAGCTCACCACAAAGAGTGGTAAACGCTGTTAGAGAAATAACTACACTAACAACTAGCATGACAACGTTAAAGAATGAGAGAGGTAGTATGCCTGTCGCTATATAGGTAGGGTGGGGAGGAGGGGTGGCATTGGTGGTGGGAATGTTGCACTGGTGAAGGGGGGCTATTTTGTATATGACTGAAACCCAACTACGAACATGCTTGTAATCATAGTGCTTAAATAAAGATTTATATTATAAAGAATATTAAGAAGTAACAGGAATTTATCTTTTGTCAACTGTTCTTCTTAACCTGCATTCCAGAAGGTCCAGTTTCAACACCATTCCCTAGAATCAATCGAGAGAAAAGGTGGTGGGAAAAATGTTTTATTGGTAATAACCTGGAAAGTTGTAAGAGGGCAGATTCACATCTTAGAGATCCAGATCCTCTGCACAAGAAGCAGCTTCTATGAGAGAACAGGGAAGTTAGCCTTCACAAAGGGCAGATTGTTCAAAGATGGACACAATGTAGTTCATAATAAATCCTGTTGTGGACTGGAGCACCGAGGCATGCTCAGTTACCTCTGTAAATGGAAACAAAGATTTCTGATTAATTTTTGGAGGAAGGACAAAACAAAGAGAATGTTTTTGTCCTCTTCAACACTTCCAACCTAGAAGATTTTTGTTTGGAGTGTCCCTTAATTCTTTTGAATAAGTATTCAGATTTATTTTTACCTCAGAAAAAGGCATTGGAACTTTTTTCTCTTGTTTCTTTTACTTTTTAATGCATAAGAATGTTTCTCATGTAGATAAAATACACCAGAGCTTAATTAATTTGAGAGAACAGATGCATACTTTTATTTTAATGGTTTTATTTTGTCCAGTGAGTTATTAACATTTGAACAAGAAAGAGGAAGATGGATTTGTCTGGTTAAATAATACTTCCTGCTGTTTGGCCTCAGACCCTTAATTATTTCTAAAGCTTTTACAAAGAAAGCCAATGTCCGAGGTGCACAGAAAGGTCACCCATAGGATAGCTCTCTGCATCTTTGTATTTCTTTATCTTAACATCTTCTCTTCCTGCAGGGCTACATAACTTAGACTTGTTTGTTTCCCATCCTACCTCCTGAGATGTAGGAAGTTTCCAGCATGAACTGACAACTTAGCAAAAAAGTTGTTTAAGCAAATATTTCATAAACTTGAGTTTGCTTCAGACACTCTCAGCATGCTCACTTGCTAAGCTGCATATTCCTAGACTTAGAGTGAATTCAGAATCAGCAGATCTGGGAAGTGAATTCCAGGAAGCTTCATTTTAACCAACCCTTCAGAGACCATGATCCGAGGAGTTCAGGATACACTTTGAGAAATATTGCTTTAAAGAATGAGATGCCTTAGGCTATGCAGGAAGAAGAGAATATTTAGACATACAAACACCTTGTTAACTTAAAAAGCAATCACAGCTGTGTGGAGGAAATAAAAGATGCTTTTTTTAAGGGCTTAAGCTGAGGGAGGTTTGCCAGGCACAAAAAACCAATAGTGTTTTGATTAACTCTTTTCTCCCAGAGTTTTTTTTTTTTTTTTAACAGAGGTCATTATTATATTAAGATTAACCATTTAAAGTAATAAATCTTTGCTATTGTTGAGTAATGGTAACATCCCAAATGATCAAGAAAATGCATATTATAAAGCTAAAAGATCAATATTTCTGAGTCAAAAACCATTCAAAACTGAAGAAATGCAAATTAAGAGAACTTTTTTTTTTCAGTAAATGGGTTGGGCACTGTCTTAATAGCCACAATGGTTAATCTAGCTCTCATAGAATTGCATCAGGAAGTGGGAATATATATGGGATAAGAGAGGGGATTGCAAAATTTTTAGTCATAAATGGTTTCTTTTCTCCATGGCTAACTCAAAAACCTCTGTTAGTTCACCCCTGTGCCCTATTTTATTCTAGAACCTTGAGCAATTTTCAGTGACACAATGTAATAGCTTGAAATTGGTTGTAGTGTGGAGAATTTGCACATAGATATTGGCAAATGTTACATGTCAGTATGTTCCGCATACATTGCCTTCCTGTCCCAAATCTATTTATACTATATCACTGCATAACAATAAAGATTTGTTTGTATCTAGTGGAGTACAAACTATGTAGTACTTTTAGTTTGAAGAAGATAAGTCTGGGGCTGGAGAAAAATATATTAACCAGAATACAGATCTTTTATGATACATTTTTGAAAAGCCTGAACATTTTAAATTCAATTTTATGTATTTATATATTTAATATAAATTAATTTATTAAAATACCATGTATCATATCATATGATTGACATAGTTGATGATAATATATTAGTTTTCAGTAGAGTGGGAGAAAAATTATTAAAAAAAGTGAAGAATGAAAGAAGAAAGAGTACAGCAGTAAAAAAAATTTGTGAAGATCATTGTATTCAGTCATTGTCAGAGATTTAGTAAGCTTTTGTTGCTAGTTGATTATTATGTTACTTCTTTTGTTTCTGAAAATTGAGTGACTTCAAATACACATTGGCGTCTAAATTGTTGTGATCTTATGGGGATGACAGTAATAAAATTTTTGAGTTGTGGCAGAATGGTCTAGGAATTCTAAACACTGTTACTGACATGATAGTTTCTGTGGGACATGATTTTTGGCTCCAGGCCAAATGGTAATCACTTTCAACTTTAATCCCTAAATATTTCTCTAATTTATATGTTTGAAGAATGAGAGGGCTGTGGTGTGTGTGTGTGTGTGTGTGTGTGTGTCTGTGTGTCTGTGTGTGTCTCTGTGTGTGTGTGTGTCTGTGTGTGTGTCTGTACTTACTCTTGAAAATGTCAGTTCAAATACCAGTATACCTGGAGTTTCTGTCAGATTGGTGTCTCTGCAGAGCTCAGTGTTTGAGCCATTGGCAAATCAGTGATTGTGGAGGATGGATGCAGCAGGCTTGGCTTCTGCAAAGCAGGGAGTTGGGTTCCCTTCTTCCCATGATTGCCAGCTTTCAGCTGTGGTTGGTACCCATAATTTTTATGGCTTAGTTTACAACACCTTCAAGAGAAGAGTGAGTCTATAGAGCTGAGTGCAGAAATGATGACTACATCTATATATTTACTTATATTTTTAATTTTTTAATTTTTTTTTATTTTTGGTTTTTGGGCCACACCCGGCGGTGCTCAGGGGTTCCTCCTGGCTTTCTGCTCAGAAATAGCTCCTGGCAGGCACGGGGGACCATATGGGACACCGGGATTCGAACCAAACACCTTTGGTCCTGGATCGGCTGCTTGCAAGGCAAACGCCACTGAGCTATCTCTCCGGGCCCAATTTTTTAATTATTAAAGTGACAGGTTACAATAGTGGTGATATTATATTATTTTTGGTATACAATTCTACTCTTTATTTTCAGAAAGCAACTTTGTGGGATATAACTTTAAGTTGACAAAGCTAAAGTCCAAAAATCATTTTGGCATCAATATTTTTTTAAAATTTATTTAAAGAAAATATATCACATAGTTGACACAATTGATCATAATACATTTGTTTCAGGAAGAACAAAGGCAAAGGTATTAAAAAAAGATAGAAAAACTAATGAGATGGAAGAGAGAGAAAAGGTTCAGTAGCAAGTATATTTTTGAAAATCATTGAATCACCAGTTAACTCACTAAAGGCCAAGCAGAAGGTTTAATAAGCTTTTCTTCGTCTCTCTTTCTTTTTTTTTTTTTAAAGGATAAGAGTTAAAGAAGTACAGTGAAAATGGTGTTAGAGTGGCAATTGCTGTTTGTATAGGTACATGAAAATATGGGAGACATGAAAAGGAAAAGCCTTAGCCTAAATAAGAGGAAACCTTACCCCTGAAATTTTCTGGCATAAGGCCAACTCTAGGTTTCAGGCATACTAGATTGTCCAATCCAATTCATTGTCTGTAGTACCAATAAACAGTTTTTTTTTTTTTAATATGGAACGTTTCACGAATTTGCGTATCATCCTTGCGCAGAGCCCATGCTCCAATAAACATTTTTTCCTGCATAGCCACTGTTGGTGTCAGGTTTCTGTAGTTAAAGATACTGGAATTTGTGCATATTCTACATCGAAGTCAGAATGATATGGAGCGTTCTCTAGTTTCACCTCACAATTATAGGGCAATGTGGAGGGCCCTGCCCTGAAAGCAGGTTGTTGTTGTTGTTCAGTCTTCTGGGTTAAGTCTTAAGGGAACTCTCTTTGCAGTAGGTCAATGCTGGGGCAGAAGTAGGGTCTTCCCTGGTAGAGAATTGCTCCCAGGTGATGTTATAGACAACCATTGTTGCTTCATAGATGGCATCCCCGGTCCAGGGGTGAATGGACAAATCCCGTTCTTCTTAGGCCTGAGCCAGGTCATTATGACAATGTTCAGTGTGTAAGGTCTCACTGCATTACAATATTTGGGTGTTCCTATCTTTATTAGATAAGAACTTGTTTATATGTATAGTATTTTCTCATTTTAATGTGCTTATGCAAAAGAGGAACAATGCCACATGGTGCTATTGGAGCATATGGGAACCACTGGAACAAGTTCAACAATCCCCGTAACTTGGTTCTAACATAAACTCTAAATCTAGGGACTCTTTTACCAGAATTCCTTATTGAACAGATCACAAAGAGAAGAATAGACAAAACAGGGAAAATCTCACTGTATAGAGAATATTCAGTAAGGGTTATAGCTGTTAAGGGAATACATATAAGATATTCAAAAGATATATATGTGTCTCTTTTATGTCTTTTGAAATAGTTGGGGGTGTGTTAAATCCGGTGCATCACTTTGGTCTGTGATTTGTCCTGTGCAGTCTGATAACCGGCTGGCGATAGTCCTAGATCAGGAAAAATCCTTGAGTTGTGACTTCTCAGAAACCAAGTCTCTTAGCAAGCAAAGGTCCACAATGAAGGAAGGAGGAGGAAAGGAGGCCTCTGAGAGTAGATCAACAGCAACAGTATATAGGAATCTTCTTTTTTTTTTTCAGGCTGAGAATTTGTCTTATCAGTTAGGGTGGTGTTTGGCAGCTGGCTTTGTGTGGGAATAATGATCTGCTTCTTGAGGAGCCAAGAACTGAAGGTAAAAAGGATTAAATGTGGGTAATGAAAGTTGGGGTGAGGGAGTGAAGGACTAAACATGAGCTTGTAGGGCGGTGGGCAAGGGCACCCCCCAAGCTAGGGAGAAGGCCTTCGGCCTGGGTTGGCATCCATATTTTATAGCAGTAATGATGATAGGTTGAATTATTGTTGTGGAAAGTAGAGAAGAAAATGAACATATAAATTAGAGAAATATTTAGGGTTTTAAGTTGACAGTGATTAGCAAAGAAATTAGAGAGAAGACAGGTCATTGTGATTGATATTTCTCATCTCTGTGACTGAGTGGATGGTGATGGGAATACGTAACAGAGAATGCAAGAGCGACTACTATATATGAAGAATATAATGTGTACAAAAAAGATGTATTATACAAAAGAGATGCATTGCTCTGTATATGTATTTTTTTGTACAGTCGTCCACAAACAATTCTGTGTCATGACACAGAGAATGACAGTGAGTCATAGAAGAAAAAAAGAATATTACTGTTCAAGGTTAGAGGTAAACATCTTCTATGGCTCAAGTCACAAAAACTGTTGGAAGCATTCCACTTGGGCAATGTCTGTATTATAATTACTATCTTTTCTATTGCTAAATGCCCAAGAAATGAATTAAAATCCTTCAAGCATATTATGAGTACAAAAGAAATAGGATGATATCTTTTATATTCCATAAAATGTTTAGTTAGTAGTTATAGCAAGAAGAAAGTTAAATACTTATGGTGTAAATTGGGAAAGAAAATTCACCATATTTTGATCTATAACTAGAAAACTTCTATTTCCTTTATCTTAAGGACCTAAATTTCTATTTAAAGCCAGGGAGAGTTAACTTAACATACTAGAACATCTATGGTTGTATAATTATATTTTCTTTCTTATATCCATATCCAATTAAAATTCCATTATACTTTTCTTACAAAAGCACATATTTAAGATGTTATGACAATGTGAGAATATATGATAAGATTATAACTCTCTAAAATATCTTTATTGTTAAGAAAAAATAACCCTGACTATATGCTGAAATTATTACACAGAAACATATTACATAGAAATTGAATAGAAATTAAAAGACACCTTACTCTTTAGGAACTCACAGTCAAAAATGCAGCATCTAGAGACGACTAGATCTAGTGACTACATAGAAGCAATATGATCATAGATACAACATGCTAGATATGGTGTTTAAATAGTACTCATCTCATTAGCCTGGAAAAAAAAGAACATAAGATAGTTTGGGTGGTGGTGAAAATTGAGACTGACCCTTTCAGGTCTATGAAGGCAGAGGAGATTATTGCTTTTGTGAAATTTCAAATGTTCTTTTGTTAGAATTTGTATTGCTTAATTCCCAGAGACAAAAGAGATGAGAACTGGAAGGTCCAGCTCATGACATGAAGCTCACCACAAAGAGTGATGAGTGCAGTTAGAGAAATAACTACATTGAGACTATCATAAAAATGTGAATGAATGAGGGAAGTAGAAAGTCAGTCTAGAATACAGGCAGGGGTGGGGTGTGGAGGAGGGAGATTTGGGGACGTTGGTGATGGGAATGTTACACTGGTGAAGGGGTGTGCTTTTTTACATGACTGAAACTCAACTACAATCATATTTGTAATCAAGATGTTTAAATATATTAATAAAAAAAGAATTTGTATTGCTGGAATTTGTAAGAGGTGAGTTCAGTTGTATAGGCAAGCAAAGGTGGCAATTAAGTAATGAAGAATTACTATTATATCTGATACTGAAAATGATAGAGCAGATTATTGAATTATTTAAAGGGACTAATGTTAATTTGTCAAAAAATTTATTTTATTTATTTATTTATTTATTTTTTGCCATACTCAGTGATGTGCCAGGCTTACTCCTGGCTTTTCACTCAGGAATCATCTCTAGTGAAGCTCAGAGGACCATATGCAATACTGGGGGTCAACTTAGGTCAGCAACGTTGAAGGCAAGAGATTTACTTGCTGTACTAACTTTCTTCAATTCTTTAATTGTAAGATTATTCTGGCAAGAGAGTGAAGAACAAAGAGGGTGTGGCAGATAATGCAACAGAATGCAAATAGAGATTGAGTAAACCGAATGAAAAATATTTTATATCTGAATTAAGGCAATTACAGTATGCATATTGAAGAAGGAACAAACTCAGACCTGTTTGGGAAGAGAGATTTAGGAACAGTAGGGTGAGAAAGTGAAAGGAGAAAAAAATCTTGATTTATTTGGTCTAAGTTATGGTTTCTATGAATACTTCTAGTAGTGACTTTTTTTTTTTTTGCTAGAAGAATCAATAGAGAATGCTGAGAAGGTTGCAAGCATCATCTTGATTCTTGTCATTACCAATGCCTTTATTTCTGAAGTTTAGCCAATGTGAAATGCTATGAGAAATTAATTATAGATATTGCTTGACTGAACAAGTGAGAAGAAAAAAAAATCAATATTGAACTTAATGACAGTTGAAAATTTATATTAAAATGTCCTGAAACAAAGTAACAAAGTTGTTGCTTCTGCTTGTTTCTTTGTTGTTACTAGTTTTTTTTTCTCTTGGCACTGGAAATGATCATATAAAAAGAAATGATTGGTATGTAATATGAAGTGTTCAGTGATTAGATCAATTTATGTCTATAAATAATATATATCAAAATAAAGCAAAGTGCCAGAATGGATAGGTTTTAGTCAATAAATGCAATGAGGACAAGTAAAACTGTAGCTTTTAATTTTGAAAGATATGTATACTTTAGTGTTTTAGTATTTCTGGTATTTTGGACAGGTTTCCACTATTGATAGTGATAATGAAAGGGGGAATTAAATTTCAACTTTACTGTTAAGAGATATTGATATTTAGCTGAAAAACTGGGAAAATATCTAAGTGATTATAGATAATGTGCTTAAAATGCAGAGTCTTGTGGAACATAGTTTCAATTTATAATTATAATTTAAACTCTATAATGCAAATTATTTGGAGGAAACCCGTTCGTTGTTCACTTTGAGAACTACTCAATGAGGAATAAAAATAGCTTTTGTTTCTAATCATCGAATATTTTATGTAAAGGTCTTTTTAAGTTTTTGAGTATAAATATGTAAACATTTCTAAAATAAAGGTGATAGTGTTTACTTTTAATTGGACCTAAGTCATTTTTTCACATTGGGTTAGGAACTAGGCTAATCTTCATTAACTTTGAGAAAATGTCAGGATGTTATATTTTAAAAAACAATAGTCTGTAGTCATCATAGTGAAGGTCAATGCAAAAAACACAAGATTAACAAGAACAATCACTAACATTTTATTTAGGACCTATGAAAACCTGAAACCTAATGACAGGTCAGTATGTTCTTATAACAACCTCGCACAACTGCCTTTAAAGCAATGGGATATTGGTATGAAGTAATTACTGAGAAACAGGCTGAGGTGTTAAGATTGATATATTGCGGGCTTTTCTATCTGTTCCAATTTGCCTCCATGGTAACCGTTACTATTTCCCAGACTGAGTACAATCCAGCTTTCAGCAGATTTTTTTTTTCATGAGAAATAGTGATTGGTTAGATTCAATTGCACTTACCACCATGAAGTTAGATTTTTAAAAACAATATCTTAAAACAATTTTCCAAATCCTTTATTTTCAGAGAAGTTTAGTCTTCAACTTGAATTTCGGGCTCCTTTTAGATTTTTATTTCTTTACTGGAATACCAATGCAGTTAAGAATACTTCTATAGTGGCTTTGGACACTGTAGAGATTAGAGTGAACACCTACCTAACAATTGCGCTACTGAACTGAGTCATAGCATCAAGCTTTGCCTTGAGAAAGTTGAGAGAGAATAGATCCACAGTGAATATAAAATCATTTAAAAAATTAACTGATTCAATGTTTTCATTCTATCTGTCAGTAAACAGGACCAGAAGGTGGCAAAGTGACTGCCAAAAATTGGCACCAAGTTTGGTCTTTGGTACTGCTGCATGAAGGCAGTGGGACCGTGGTTGCCCTGCTATTTTTGTCAGAAGCTCTGCTTCCTGAAATCCCAGCACAATGCCCACAATAAAACCAGGTGGGTACAAGCTCTGCAACTAGAGAGTGTAGCCTTCAGAGAGCATGGCAACAAATAGATTTGCAGCTACATGGATGGCAGCCAACAGATTTGCAGCTACATGGATGGAGCTGGAGGATATAAAGCTGGGTAAAGTAAGGTAGGAAAGAAACAGATAGACTCAGCATTGTATTTCTCCTATGTGGGATTTAAAAGTACACCACCAAGGAATGGAGCAGGAGCCATAGTACAGCAGGTAGTACATGCCTCTAAATACAAGTGACCAGATTTTGATCCCAGCATCCCACATGGTCCCTTGAACACAGCCAAGAATAATTCTTGAGTGTGGAGCCAGTAGTAACCTTTGAGCACGTCTGAGTGTGGTCACAAAACAAAACAAAAAACAGAACAAGATAAGTGTGAGTATTGTGGCCAGAAGTATGATACCAACAATCATGTGTGAGAACATGAGCACCTCAGTGGTTTCCACAAATGCTCCAAGCATTATAGATGTGAGCCCCAGAACTTAAGAGAATAACAGCTGAGGCCACTGGTAACTGTGTGAGCCCTGTGGTCCCACACATGACTCTTAGTGATTACAAAAACAGCAATAAAAAGACATGGAGGGTTTTAAAAGTTAATTTCTATTATTTTCCCTTACAACTCTCCTGACTGTTGAAAAACGCTATCAGACCTTCTCTGAGGATACTCTGGACTTTGGACTTAGATGGTGGTGATGTAAGTCTTGTCTTTGTTAGACATTGCCTTGATGAATATGGTTAAGTTATTAATTAAACCTTTCTGTTTTTCACACCCATGCTTAGGATACCTATCAAATAACACATTACATTTCTTCTTTTTTATTTCTATGTTTTGGGGGGCTATAGGGCAATACTTGTCAGGATTGACCCTGAGTGGCCACGTACCAGATACAGTGTGAGAGCTTGAACCTCTGTTGGCCACCTGCAAGGCAAGTACCTCATTTCCTACATTATCTCTTCATCTCCAAACAGTCACATTTTTAGTAAAAGCTGAGTCCTGAAGAGATATGATGCAAAATAGATAATTTTATTCTAAATTATAATATTACAGGGATTTTTTAAAGCATGAAATTTTAGATACTTTAAATTATTTAAAACTAATACAAATATAATACAATAATGCCAAATGTTAGAATTTTTTTTTATGGGCCCGGAGAGATAGCACAGCGGCGTTTGCCTTGCAAGCAGCCCATCCAGGACCAAAGGTGGTTGGTTCAAATCCCGGTGTCCCATATGGTCCCCCGTGCCTGCCAGGAGCTATTTCTGAGCAGACAGCCAGGAGTAATCCCTGAGCACTGCTGGGTGTGACCCCCCAAAAAAAGAATTTTTTTTACGAAATTAAGATAAATTCTGACACAGTTAAATAAGAAATAAGATCTAATGAAATGAAGCATCCAATACAAATTATAAAAATATTTCTATTTTAAAAGGCATAAAATCCCGAATTTGAGTATTTTTTGTCATTATTTCTAAAAATATGCTATATGATGTAAAAATTTGAAAACATTTATTGTCTATGTTTACATGATTGAAGGAGAAATGACATTTAAATCTAGATCAATGTGAAGGGAATTTCAGTTCTTTACAAGTCAAGAAGCAAAACCTATTTCCATGGGTTTTTAAAATCTCTAGACTGAGACTTAAAAAATTTTCCACTTCTTTTTTTCTGACAGTAATTGAATGGTCATGTAATTTCAGTTCTACTTTATAACTACACAAGTGAATCTTGGTTATGGATGGAAAAATGGAAACTATTTAAGCTTCACTATCCATTTAATCCTCCCAAGATGATTATATAACTTTTATGTTGCTATGGAGGAAAATACACTATAACACTTTTTCAGTATTACAATTTAATCTTTGTTCAATGAAAAACTGTATAAAACACATTTTGAACTATGTTAATTTAAGATATAAAATATTTTACATAGATTAAAAATTTCTTGATGGGGTTTAAAAATAAAAGATTTTATTAACTACATAATTAGTTCATTAACTAAATGATAATTGATAGTAAGCAAACAACTTAGGTGATTGAGTAGAGGAAATAAATATATGGATTCTTATTCTTGTATATCTTAAATGATTAAAATATGCCTTATGTTGCTCTTGATTGTCTCAACAGATATTTATCTTCTTTTTTTCTAATGTATGCATTAGGAACTAAGTATGAAAATGCTTCTTTGTTTCCACATGTTAAATGGAAATAGTATAAATTAGTTTGCTTAAGCCATAAAAAAATTGAAATACCATTTAATGGTTTATTTAAGCCAGAAATCTATGCATCATCCCCAACCTCATTAGAAACTTCACTCCGCTAAGCATCTTAAAGGCATGTGATATCTTCTGCAAGCACAAAAAGACTTTGGAAAAGAAAGTTTGAGTGGCACAGATTATCTAGATATGTAGCATCAAGCTTTTTCAGATGAGGAGAGAGATTGAGATGCTTTTTAGTAGGAGTTTCAAGAGGCTCAGTACTTCTTGGTTGTTAGACTGAACCAAAAATACACACTTTCTTATAAGTGTGCAAGTAATAGCATTGGTTAATTAAAAAAGTTTAAGGGTCAGAAGTTTCAGTGAGCTTAGTGCATGCATTGTTTGCATGTAGGGAGGACAGGGTTTGATCCTTGCCACAACATGATCCCCTAACCACTACTGAGGAAGGCCAAAAGATAGACAGACAGACAGACAGACAGACAGACACACACACACACACACACACACACACACACACACACACCCCACTCTGAAATTAATCTTGGTAGCTGAGATGATATTAAGAGATTGGAGTAAAAGTACAGTGGAAAGGACACTGCTGTGTAACCAATCAATCCAGGTTTAATCCCCAGTACCCTGTGTGGTCCCCCAGGTACTTCCAGGAATGATCCCTACAAGAAAAGTCATAAGTAATCACTGGGCACAGGTAGGTATGGCTTCAAATAAAAAACAAATTAGTAAAAAAGATGATACTAGATGTGAGACTGAGAAGCTGTCCTTTCACTTTGGGAACTAGGTGGTGTCTTATTGAGGTAGGAGGACAATCTTGGTACCTAATGAGTTAAGAACTGAGGGTAAAGAGTGCTAAATAAGGAAGGATAACAGATCAGAATTGGGGGAATGAGAGGATAAAAGAATTTCTGAAGGTGGGGAGGAGGGATAATATATAAGAAGGACTATATATACTATAGGCATGGTTTGTTTATAATATAGGTTTGGTAGGCAAAGAGGAGTCCACTGTATGCAAACTCATTTCCACAAATAGACAGACATTAGAGATCTATTCTTAAGTTGTTGTTGGAGGCATGACCCTTATAAGATGAGTCTGAGTGCTTAAGAAATAATTGAATTAAGAAAACATAAATAAATAGCAAAGATATAGATTAGGAGAGAAAGGGAAAACAAAAGATAAGAGGGAAAAAAGAAAAATAAAAAATACAGTAAAATAAGTTTTAAAAAATTGGGCCCATGCCTCAGAGTTGGAAGATTTTCCAATTTCTAGGCACTTTCATCAATGACAGGAGTGAACTTTTCTAAATGGACGTTTCAAGTTTAGATAGTGGCTGAGCATTTTAGGATAAGCATAGTTTTCACATCTAGAGTACTAAGCAATGTGGTTGTGAGGACTATAAGAGGTGTCTACCTTACGTAGTATCATCCGCCATGTTTTATGCATTGAGATTCCTTTCCTAAAGAGAAACTGACAGCGTGGGTTTTATGTAGCATAGGTTGATAAAGAAGAAGAAAGGAGAGAAGGAAAGAAGAAGTAGGGAAGAGAGAGAGAGGGAGAAAGAGAGAGAAAAGGAAATGGGATAATATTAATTTGTAAAAATATATTTTATGAGTTTGACCTGTAACATAAGTCTGTGGTGTGCAGTTGACTGTTTCAGTGATCTTAATGATTATATGCTTTAGGTCCTAATAGGAGACATAAACAAAAGCAAATGGGTAAATTGAAGTATTTTATTAAAACATTGTCATAATGAGCACTGTATATGGTATCTAGGATGATTGAGTACTGAGTTGCAGTTTTAGGGTGTCCACCCTATGTTTCCAATAACCACTGTGGACAAAGAAGATGAAGGATTGTTAGTAATCACTGCAGTGAGGTCCCTGGCTTTCAATCATCTTCTGCACCTGGTTCTGTGGATAAATACATTAGAACATTATTTTAGGCCTTTGTAGTGAGAGGTTGATTGCACACTTGTTCACTCTAAACCACTGTTTCTGTTGTTGCTTGTTTCTTTATGGTATAAAGGATAGTCGAGGCTTTATGTTCTCCCTCTTCTGGTTGATTTGAACACTTCTCCTCCCTATAACCTTATAACTAAGGTGTTTAGAGTTTCTATCATTTAGACGGTTGTGTTTCTTCATGGAGTATTATATATATGTATATCTAATTATATATAAAGTATATCTAATTCTAAGTACCTCAAATAAGCGCTATATTCTGTATTTATCCTACTTCTTCTGGCTTTCTTAATTTAACATAATATTTTCTAGTTCCATTCATGGTTGTATCATTTTCTATCTTTCAAAATATAGAAATAAATCCTAAATTAATGTTAAGTAGTCAAGGATAAGCATTATTTAGTTTAAAATCTAAAAATTCATAGAAGTAAATATCCCAGCACCACATGGTCTGTGGAGCACCACTGGATGTGATCTTTGAGGACAGTGCTGGGAGTAACCCCAACACACTATGGGATAAAACCCCAAAATGCCTCTCTCTTACCAAAGTTAATTTTTTACTGACTTGCATACTGGATAAAGATCTTTAACAATAAAAGATTCTTTGCCTTTTATACAGTTGTGTAATGGAAAAGGGCTTACGAAAAGGGAGAGGTGGGTCTCATCTAGAGAGAGGTGGGACTGTTGAGAGACATCAATTTGTTTGCTCATAAGATATTTAAATACTAAAAATAGTTATTGCAATGTTTTCTCTATAATTTTTAGTTCACTGTTCTGTGTTCCCTTTCACTCTATGCCTGCCACATGACTGGGAGTAGCAGTGTTAAGATTAGAGAATTTAATTTCAGTTTTTATCATCTTAGTACTCTCTGATGTTTATTTTTTTCCAAAGAAAGGCAACATAGCAGGTTGGAGAGATAGCTCAAAGGGCTGAGAGCAGTTTTGCATGTGGGAGACTGGTGTTTGATCACAGGCAATGTGTGGTCCCCTGAGCAGTTCCAGAAACAACCCTGAAGCACAGAGCCAGGAGTAGCCTCCAAGTATCAGCAGGTGTGATTTAAAACACACACACACACATACACACACACACACACAAAATAAGCTATAAAAGCTATAAAAAGTAGTAGTAGCTTTTCATAAAAAATAATAAAATCTTGCAGCTTGCTGCAACTTTGATGGAACTGGAGAGCACCATGTTAAGTGAAATAAGCCAAACACTAGATGATCTCATTCATTTGTAGTATACAGAGAGATAAAATAGGGGAACTAATGACATCAAAGGAAGAAAACCCTTCGTCTTTTTTTATGAAGCTGTGCTAGAGTAGAGTCAAAGAATAAGACCACAGGACTGGAATAATGCTGAATGCTTTAATCCATCTGCCCAAAAGACCCCACATTGGCCAGCCAGGGCCATCTCCAGAAGGAGATTAACCTGTCCAAGGTCATGAAGAAGACTATATAGGGAAGCGATATAGAGAAATCTTAGCTTTCTGATGATCTTTAAAATGATTGGCTATTGTCTTAGATAGTGTTTTTCAACCTTTTTTATGCAAAGCACACTTTTCATGAAAAAAAAATCACAAGGAACACCACCATTAGAAAATGTTAAAAAAATTTAACTCTGTGTTTATATTGACTATATATAAAGTAATTCTCTTAACACAAAGAAATTATTTTATAATTTTATTAACAATTTTATAATTGTTCATGTTCTAATGATTGGTCTATTTGTGAGTGAAGCCACATTATGGATGAAATTGGAGTTTTCCCCAAGGCACACCAGATAATATCTCATGGCACAGTAGTGTACAGAGGCACAGTAGTTGAAAAATGCTGGTCTAGGGGTACCATGCTAGTGCTCCCTTGTGTCCTTCTCTGATAGGCTACTTGGTATAGCCAGGTAGTTTAAGGAGCTATTGATGGACATAGGCTTGTATAGACTTAGCATGTGGCTTTTACCATGTAGTCTTTACAAAATGGTGTTTCTTCCTGCTCAGAACCTAAGAAGAAGCCTGCCATGTGGCCTTTACAAAATGGTGTTCCTTGATCAAAACTCAGGTCTCAACAGCTGAAATTTTCCTGCAATAGGGAAGAGGGAAGGAATAAGAGATGAGAAATGATAGACAGAGGTGAAGTGTCTTGGACATTTGTTGGTGGTGAGGTTCAGTCACTGAATACATTAAGAACCATCATTGTAATTATGCTCTTAATGTATGTTAAAAATAAAGTGAATGGAATTTAAAAAATGTAACTTTTCAGGGTCTTTGTTTTGGTCTTAAGTGGCTTCTTAATACTAATATTTTGTTAACATTTCTCCTGTGGACAATTTATTTTTTGCCTCCAAGGTAAAAGGTAAAAGAAGGTTCAAAAAGTCCTTTAGGCCTGAGCCTGTGCCTTACTGGTGGTAGGCTTGATTCTTGATGCTACACAGCACTATCAGGAGTGACCCCCAGAGTTTCAGAGTACTGAAGCATCACTGGATGTGGCCCCCAAACAAAATAAAACAAGCCCCTTTTAGAAACTGGGGGAAAAGAAATGGTTTTCTCTATGCTCATTCTCTGTTCTGAGTCTGCTAGTATTGTTTAGACTGGGGAGAAAATAAAAAATAAAAATAAAAAGAGCTCTGGGCTACAAACTTTACCTTGTTAAAGTAGGTAGATAAGGTTGATTACAGAGACAGTAACATAGAAAGGACAGAGACAAGGTTAAAGAAAAGGGATATGCCTGGGGTCCATTAGAATTGGAGCTGCCTCTGAGCAGTTCCTTTTAGGAGGACAGCCAAAGAGTAATAAGGTTTTCTGACCTCAAGTTTAGTCAAAAAGACCTATGATAATATAATTAACATTGTAATATTATTCTCCTTAAGGATTTCTTTTCAAGTGCAATGGGCAGGACAGAGCTGTCTGATTAATATAAGCCTACAGCTACCTAGTATCCACCTAAATTCTACCTAAATCCGCCATACCTTAGTATGAAACATAATGGCTTAGGCTTATGGAGTCACCTATAATTGTCAGATACGACCCACTCTGGCTTAATCTATGTTTTAGAGGGCTTTATAGGGGCCAGCAATAATACAATGGGTAGGGCATTTGCTTTGCATGCAAGCTGACCTGGAATCAATCCCTTAAGCCTCTCCAATACAGAGCTAGGTGTAAACCCTGAGCACAGCTAGATACACCCCCCTCAAACTAAGATAACTCTCATTCATGGGGGTGACCCACTGTGGACCTTGTGTTTACCTGTGATCTACAGATCATTGCTGATTGTTCAAATGAGCCAGAATTTCTCGTCACCTACCTGGTGACATTGCAGGGACTTCCTGGTGTCAATCTCAGAAGTAATTTTTCAATGTTCTTTGATAATGATTTCAGTCTTTTTAATATTAGGGATATCTGTCACCATGGAGAGATTTTTATAGTCATCAAAGTACTAATAAGAGGGGAAAGAAAACTTTGACTTTGGTATTTAACATTAGTACTAATGACAGTCATCAATAAAAAGGACGAAAACTGCATATCATCTATGGGTAATTACTCTGTGTGCAACAACTATGATGGATATCATTAATATCTGTCAAATTATTACTATACGTTTTTATTCAATTACAACACTTTCTTATGTTCAAATATTCTCAGAATCTTCTGTTCTATGCCTGGAATCTGAAGCTTCAATATGCCTTTCTTTCATCATTAGCATTTATTTCCTTATAGGTTAATAAACTAAATCAAGCTCACCTTTTTCCCTTCAAATCTCACTTTATTCATCTAATATACACCTTTATAAAGTATTATTGGAAGAAATAAGAAACAACATGCTGGCCAAGTACACACAGCAAGACAGAATCACTGTAGACATTTTAAGAACATTGTAGACACTGAATAGACACTTTATAAACATTGCCTTCTCCATTTCCCCCGCCCCCCTTCCTTTTTTTTCTTTTCAGTTTTTAGAGTTTTTGGTTGAGGAGAAGGGTTCTTAAAATACTAAATGAAATAAAGAGAGAGACAGACAGAATTATCTATCTTACAGCAGGATATGAAGAAAAAGAATAAGGGAATGACATTTATCTGAAGACAATGCAAACTGAGAACTTGTCTTCAGTAAAAAACTTACCACAGAGACTGGTAAGAATAAGGGAACCTGGGACAATGGTGGAGAGTAGTAGATACCTAGGGAAAGGGCTGGTGCTGGAATAACTCAATGCATAAAAAGCCTCCTCTAGCAGTTTGTAAATCATGGTGCCCTGAATAAAAAATAAATGAAACAAATTTGACTGCTATTGAATAAATGGCTTCAGCTTCAGAAATTTCTCCTATTATAGGTATAGCTTTCTATTGATATTTATGTATCTTTCTGATTACTATTCTTCAAGATCTTACTCTATCAATAATTTCTCTTTTCCTTCATCCTCTTCATTTTATTCTCTTTTTTCTCAATTTCTTTCTCTCTCACTTATCTACTTATTCCCTCCCGTTCTTTTCTATCTTCTTCTTTGTCCCTTTCCTATGTTAGAGTCTCTCTATGTATATCCAATATTCTTTTATTCCATTTTTTTGAAAATGGAAATATACCATAATACTCTAATATAAGCTGAGTTTTTCTGGAACAAAATTTGTGCAGAAAAACTTGTTTGTGACGTCAGGCTGGAAAAATCTACGAAACTTTGCCTACCCAGTGGGGCCCGACTGTGAAAAACTGTGAGTGCTGCCTGTGTGTCTGTCTAATGTCCTGTCGAGTGAACCTCTTGGAAGTGGGCCGAAAAGAGGCTCAAGCAGAGCACAGACGCTCTGCTTCTCTACGCGGCTGTGTGCTCTTTTTAAGGAAAAAATACCATCACAACAAGATGAAAAAATCACACTAAGAACTGTGCTGGATCACTGAAGCCCAGCATTTCTCTCTGGACTGTCTTCTCTGCTATGTGCTAGGGCCTAAGATTTGATCCTGTGTGAGGCTTCATCCACGGAGGACTCCCCTCCCTTGGAGACAAGTTGACCCATCCAGAGAGGGCGGAGCCAGAGGAGTGTGGCTACCTACATCATTTAGCCAATGAATACCACCACAACACGTAGAAAGAACCCACAATAAAAGTGTGACAATAAGGAAACAACGCAGGCCAGCATCAGACATAGAGAATGTAGATGACAATTCTGATGACCAGATAATGACCAAACAACTAATCAACCTCTCAGATAAGGACTTTAGACAAGCATTATGGAAGATGGTCAAAGATCTCAAAGAATCCATGGATCGAGTTGAACAGAACATTAATAAGAACCAAGAAAATATGAAGACGGAAATCACAAAACTCCAAACTGAAATAACATGTCAACTAACAGGCCTGAAAAACTCAGTAAATGAAGTGAATGACAAAATGGATAAGCTCTGGGACAGGGTATCAGAAGCTGAGAATAGACTTGGTGTTGTGGAAGATGAGATACATAACAATTCCATACAGCAGGAGAGATTGGAAAAAAACTTAAAGCAAATGAACAGACAATGGAAAAATTAGTCAAAGAATGGGAACAGATGAAAATAGAAGTCTATGATAAGCTCAACAGAAACAACTTAAGAATCATTGGAGTCCCAGAGACCCAGGAAGAAAATCTCCAGGAAGAATCAACGGTCAAGAACATCATTAAAGAGAAACTTCCAGAACTAAAGAATATATGTGATCAAATCCTGCATACTCAAAGAGTACCAACCAAAAGAGATCCCAGAAAAAATACCCCAAGACACATACATCCTAGTCACAATGATGAATCCCACAGACAGAGACAGAATTCTGAAAACAGCAAGATCAAAAGGGGAAATTACATTCAAGGGAGCAGCCTTGAGATTTACAGCAGACCTGTCACCAGAAACACTCAAGGCCAGAAAGTAGTGGTGGGATATTGTGACAAGACTGAATGAAATGAATGCTTCACCTAGAATACTGTACCCAGAAAAACTCACGTTCTGGTTTGATGGAAGAATACATGGTTTCACAGACAAAAAACAGCTCAGAAACTTTACAGACTCAAACCAGTCTTAAGAGAAAAACTGAAAGACCTAATTTAAGACAAGACTAACCAAAAGACACAGCAAATGGTGATATAAAGATGGCATTAAATCCCAGGACAATTCTTTCTCTCAACGTCAATGGACTAAATGCACCAGTTAAGAGACACAGAGTGGCTAAATGGATCAAAACACTCAATCCAACCTTCTTCTGCCTACAAGAAATGCACCTGAATAGTCAGAACAAACATAGACTCAAAATAAAAGGCTGGAGAAAAATTATCCAAGAAATCAGCACCCATAAAAAAAGCTGGAGTTGCCATATTAATATCAGATAATGCAAACTTAATACTCAGGATGGTTGTAAGGGACAAAGATGGACATTTTATATTAATCAAGGGGTATGCAGAGCAGGAAGAAATAACTCTCCTAAACATATATGCACCGAATGAGGGGCCAGCAAAATATTTAATACAATTGTTGACAAATCTGAAAAATAATATCAATAACAGCACAATAATTGTGGGGGCCCTCAACATGGCTTTGTCAACACTGAATAGGTCAACCAGACTGAAACCCAACAAGAATATACTAGACCTGAGGAGAGAAATGGAAGAAAGAGGCCTAGTGGATATATATAGGACACTCCATCCCCAGAAACCTGGATACATATTCTTCTCCAATGTACATGGGACATTCTCTAGGATAGACTACATGCTGGCACATAAAACATAACTCCATAATATCAAGAGGATAGAAATTTTGCAGACTACCTTCGCTGACCACAGGCTTTGAAATTATTTGTGAATTGCAAAGGGACACAGAAGAAAAACTTTAACACCTGGAAGTTAAACATCCTCATACTGAATAACCAGTGGGTTCGAGATGAAATCAAGGAGGAAATCAAAAGATTCCTGGAAACAAATGACAATAAAGGCACAAACTATCAGAACTTATGGGACACAGCAAAAGCAGTACTAAGAGGAAAATTTATAGCTTTGCAAGCACACATCAGGAAGGAAGAAGGGGCTTACCTGAGTAGCTTAATGACACAGCTAATAGAACTAGAAAGTGCTCAACAAAAGGACCCAAAAATAGGGAGACGGAAGGAAATAACAAAGCTGAGAGCATAAATCAATGAAACCCAAAAAACAATCTGAAAGAACAACGAAAGCAGAAGAAGGTTCTTTGAAAAATAAACAAGATTGATAGACCACTGGCAAAACTAACAAATAAAGAGAGAGAAACTTGATAACTCGTAGAAGGAATGAAAAAGGAGAGATCACTACTGATAAGGCAGAATTCCAAAACTTAATCAGAAACTACTTTGTGAAACTCTACGCCACTGAAAATGATAACCTGGAAGAAATGGATAAATTCTTGGACTCTTATAATCTTCCACGTTTGAAGGAAGAGGATGTAGCATATCTAAACACCCCCATCACTATTGATGAAATTAAAATGGTAAACAAATGTCTGCCAAAAAACAAAAGCCCAGGCCCAGATGGATTCACTAATGAATTCTTTCAAACTTTCCAAGAGGAACTAATACCAATCCTGGCAAGACTCTTTCATGAAATTGAACACACGAAAACACTTCCAAATAGCTTTTATGAAGCCAACATCACCTTGATACCTAAACCAGACAGAGATACTACGAAAAAAGAAAATTACAGACCAATATTGCTGATGAATGCAGATGCAAAGATCTTCAACAAAATCTTGGCAAATAGAATTCAATGCCTCATTAAGAATATTATCCACTACGATCAAGTAGGTTTCATCCCAGGAATGCAAGGATAGTTTAACATCCATAAATCTATTAACATAATACACAACATCAACAATAAAAAAAAATCTCATGATCATATCAATAGATGCAGAGAAAGTGTTTGATAAGGTCCAACACCCATTCTTGATCAAAACTCTCAGCAAGATGGGAATGGAAGGAACCTTTCTCAATATAGTTAAGGCCATCTACCACAAGCCAGTGGCAAATATTATCCTCAATGGAGAGAAACTGAAAGCCTTCCCTCTAAATTCTGGCACAAGACAAGGCTGTCCTCTCTCACAAATCCTATTAAGTAGAGCACTAGAAGTACTCGCTATAGTGATTAGGCAAGAAAAAGATATCAAGGGAATCCAGATAGGAAAGGAAGAAATCAAGCTCTCACTGTTTGCAGATGACATGATACTCTACTTAAAAAACCCTAAAGACTCTACGAAAAAGCTTCTAGAAACAATAAACTCATATAGCAAGGTGGCAGGATACAAAATTAACACACAAAAATCAATGACCTTTCTATACACCAATAGTAATAAGGAAGAAATGGACATTTAGAAAACAACCCCATTCACAATAGTGCCACACAAACTCAAGGTTCTTGGAATCAACTTGACTAAAATGTAAAGGACCTATACAAAGAAAACTATAAAACTCTGCTCCAAGAAATAAGAGAGGATACACGGAAATGGAAACACATACCCTGCTCATGGATTGGCAGTATTAACATCATCAAAATGACAAAACTCCCCAAGCCATTATACAGATTTCATGCGTTCTCTAGTCTAAAGATACCCATGAAATTCTTCACAGAAGTGGATCAGGCACTTTTGAAATTCGTTTGGAACAATAATCATCCTGGAATAGCTAACGCAATTATTGGGAAAAAGAATATGGGAGGAATTACTTTCCCCAACTTTAAACTTTACTACAAAGCAATAGTTATCAAAAACAGATTGGTATTGGAATAAGGACATGTCCTCAGATCAATGGAATAGGCTTGAATACTCAGAAAATGTTCCCCAGACATACAATCACCTAATTTTTGATAAAGGAGCAAGAAATCCTAAATGGAGCAAAGAAAGCCTCTTCAACAAGTGGTGTTGGCATAACTGGCTAGCCACTTGCAAAAAATTGAACTTAGACCCCGTGTACGAAGGTAACATCCAAATGGATTAAAGACCTCGATATCAGACCCGGAACCATAAGATATATAGAACAACACATAGGTAAAACACTCCAGGACATTGAGACTATAGGCAAATTCAAGGAGGAAACTGCACTCTCCAAGCAAGTGAAAGCAGAGATTAACAGATAGGAATATATTAAGCTGAGAAGCCTCTGCACCTCAAAGGAAATAACGCCCAGGATACAAGAGCCACCCACGGAGTGGGAGAAACTATTCATCCAATACCCATTAGACAAGGGGCTAATCTCCAAAATATACAAGGCACTGACAGAAATTTACAAGAAAAAAAATCTAATCCCATCAAAAAATGGGGAGAAGAAATGGACAGACACTTTGACAAAGAAGAAATACAAAAGGCCAAAAGACACATGAAAAAATGCTCCACATCACTAATCATCAGGGAGATGCAAATCAAAACAATGATGAGATACCACCTCACACCCTAGAGAATGGCACACATCCCAAAGAATGAGAATAAACAGTGTTGGCGGGGATGTGGAGAGAAAGGAACTCTTATCCACTGCTGGTGGGAATGCTGTCTAGTTCAACCTTTATGGAAAGTGATATGGAGATTCCTCCAAAAACTGGAAATTGAGCTCCCATATGATCCAGCTATACCACTCCTAGGAATATACCCTAGGAACACAAAAATACACTACAAAAACCCCTTCCTTACACCTATATTCATTGCCGCACTATTTACCATAGCAAGACTCTGGAAACAACCAAGATTCCCTTCAACAGATGAATGGCTAAAGAAACTGTGGTACATATACACAATGGAATATTATGCAGCTGTCAGGAGAGATGAAGTCATGAAGTTTTCCTATGCATGGATGTACACGGAATCTATTATGCTGAGTGAAATAAGTCAGAGAGAGAGAGAGAGAAATGCAGAATTGTCTCACTCATCTATGGGTTTTCAGAAAATGAAATACATTCTTGCAATAATAATTTTCAGACACAAAAGAGAAAAGAGCTGGAAGTTCCAGCTCACCTCAGGAAGCTCACCACAAAGAGTGATGAGTTTAGTTAGAAAAATAACTACATTTTGAACTGTCCTAATAATGAAAATGTATGAGGGAAATGGAAAGCCTGTCTAGAGTACAGGCGGGGATCAGGTGGGGAGGAAGGAAATTTGGGACATTGGTGATGGGAACGTTGCACTGGTGATGGGTGGTGTTCTTTACATGACTGAAACCCAAATACAATCATGAATAATCAAGGTGTTTAAATAAAATATAAAAAAGGGAAAATATATTTTGATAAAATAATTCTGACTTTTTAGTTTATATTACTAAAACTTTTCTAGCTATTAATTTATTTGTTTTAAATATTATAATTAGCATTATGTTATGTGCTTATAGTATATTTCTATTCATGACTCATCTCACAGTTATCTTTAAATATTTCTTCCCAAATCACATGCTGAATTTCAAATAATAAAATGTAATTTTTTGTTTGTTTTGGGGCCACACCCAAGGATGGTCAGATATTACTCCTACTTCTGCACTCAGGAATTATTCCTGGCCAACTAGGCAACTATATAAGATGCCCAGGTTTGCAATCAGGTTGGCTGCATGCAAGGCTCTAGTCTCAAAATGTAATGAGGAGGGTGGTGGATCACACCAGAGTTGTTCAGGAGTGGCTATGCACTCAGGAATCACCCTTGGTAGGCTGGGAGAACGACATATCAGGGATCAAACTGGTGTTGTCTCAGTGCAAGGCAAATGCCCTACACACTGTGCTTTCATTCTGGCCACAAAATGTAATTATTTTTAATGTCTTATTTTTTTGTGTTTTCTGGAATGACTATCAGATAGCAAATATATTTTGTCCCTCACTTTATAAAAAAGGATAAAATTAATTATTAATTTTCTTTTGCCTTTTTCCAAACTTAATTTTAAAAATATGATTGCTCATCTTGTTCTGTCTCATAATTGAGGGGGAAAATAAAAATTAATGACACCAAAGCCAAACAACAGTATGAACATTGAGTGGAGTTAAAAAATGATCAGACTTAAACACCAAACCCAAAATCAACAACAACAAAATTGGGGCCGGTGAGGTGGCGCTAGAGGTAAGGTGTCTGCCTTGCAAGTGCTAGCCAAGGAAGGACCGCGGTTTGATCCCCCGGCATCCCTTATGTTCCCCCCAAGCCGGGGGCAATTTCTGAGCACTTAGCCAGTAGTAACCCCTGAGCATCAAACGGGTGTTGCCCAAAAAAACCAAAAAACAAACAAACAAACGAAACAAAAAACAAAACCAACAACAGAATCGATACCCTATCTATAACAAGCTATACACAGAGGGGAACAGTTACAATAGCATTACTGGGGGCAAAGGAGAAAGATATGGGACACATGCTGGGAAAAAGGGTGGAGGGAGGACAACCCTGGTGGTGGGAATGGCTCTAATTCATTGTCACTATGTACCTTAGATATTACTGTGAAAGATTTGTTATTCACTTTTTGTTCACAATAAAAATTATCATTAAAAATAAATAAAAATATGATTGCTGAAAAGAAAATAATGGCCAAGAACAGGTAGTCAAATCCTAAACCAATCAGGTATCAGAACCAGGCAGGACCAGGTATTCGATCCTGAATGTATCTTTATGGCTTTCTCAGGGAGCAGCGAGAGTGCACAGATTCCTCTTTATGCATAAACTACAGCAGTTAAATAGAACCTCCTAGACTTTCCAATATAAATAGCCCAGCTCTGTGACTGAAATCAATTAAATGAGAATCTAAATTCTCTCAGGTAAGATCAGACTAAATGACTGAAAACTCTGGGTCTTCCCTTTTGGGAATGGGTAGGGACAGACTCCCCTCAGTTACTCCTTCACCTCAGTATTTTATAATAGTGTCAGCGCAGCAATAGCACAGATAATCTAATGGGAAAATTACATAGTAATCTACAATACTCAGTGAGTTTAAAAGCAACACACACAGAAGGCTCAACTAGCACTAACCATATTCCATGAACCCTTAGACACTGATTTTAATAACACTATGGGCAGATATATTATTTTGAATTGAACCACGTTGATCTAAGTTTTGATAATTCCATTTGCCTTTGATTGTAACAATAATATGAAGTTAAGGTGATTGTGCTTACAAGGAAGCAGGCTACCTTGGTGGTGGAAAATTGGGGACACTGTTGAAGGAAAGGTCACACAGTTGGGGAGTGAACATATAATGCCCAAAATAACTGCATCATGAACAACTTGGTAAATCATGGTGTTATAACAAAAACTTTTGTAAAATTAAAAGGGAAATTCATGGAATTACTACATTTCTGATATAGAATTTTTTAGACATATATTTTTAGTTTAATAAAGTTTCCCTCCACTTTTAATTTGCTAATGTATTTTGTGCTAACGAATGGCTAACTTGTCAAGATTTTTTTACATTTTAAGGAATGGTCCCTCGCCCTCTTTAATCAATTGATGTTGAGGCTGGAATGGTAGCACAGTAGAAGGGTGTTTGCCTAGTATGTGGCTGACTCAGGTCGGATGCAAGTTCGATCTCCAACATCCCATATGGTCTCCTGAGTCAGAAACGATTTCTGACAGCAGAGCCAGGAGTAACTTCTGGGTGTCACTGGGTCTTAAAAATAAAATCAATTGATGTTGAAAATTTTTTGAATTTCTGATCAGCAACGTCATATTGGCCAGTATTATTTAGATTTTAACTATTGATTTGAAAAAATAACTAGAATCTAACTAAATTAATAAATAAATTGTTTCATAATTTTATTTCTGTACAATATTTATTTGGTCTTGTAGCAATCTAATCTCATAAAATGACTTGAAGGCCAGAAGGGTTAAGAGGGTAAAATGATTGTGTTACAATCTAGATCATGAGCACAGAGCCAGAAATAACCCCTGTGCACCAGTGGGTGCTCAATAAGGCCAAACACTCTCTCCCAAAAAAATAAAATGTAAATAAATAAGCATGAAATAGTTTGCATTGTTATGACTCTGCAAAGAAAAGGTGCAATTACATATGTATTCATAACGAAAATTTTAGAAATTTTTTCAAACTTGAAAGAAGATGGCTCTGGAGATTTAAAGAGATTTTAACTAATGATTCTACAATATATACTTGAAAATTACAGGAATCTTTTCCTACTAAACTACCACTGCATTTAAGATTATAGAAAGTAAGAATGTATGTTGCAAGAAAAGTCACAGATGTTTGATAGAGATCAGTCAATCTTCTATGTAAGTAGAATATAAGTATATAATAAATATAAGTGTATAAAAATAGTATATAGATATGGGTAAATATATAAGTGAAATATAATTAAGTAGTTCAGTAATTAAGTATTTGACCATCTGTTTACTATTTGGTATCTGGATCATCATGTCAAAAATATAGATAACACTAATGTTTCAAGCTATAATAAAGGAATTTCTAGATAGATTAAAACTCTCAAAGGAGACATTGTTCTTCAAAAAATTTAAAGAAAACCAGGGACAGAGGTGTCTTTGTGACATTTAGTTCTTGAGTTTTGTTACATGTTAGAAAAATAGGTAAAGAAATATATGTAAAGAGAATACAGGTTTTTCATATAGGTTAATACTCATTTAAAAATTTTTTTTGTTTGTTTTTTGTTTTTTGTTTTTGGGCCACACCCGGTGACGCTCAGGGGTTACTCCTGGCTATGCGCTCAGAAGTCGCTCCTGGCTTGGGGGGCCATATGGGATGCCGGGGAATCGAACTGCGGTCCATCCAAGGCTAGCGCAGGCAAGGCAGGCACCTTACCTCTAGCGCCACTGCCCGGCCCCCATTTAAAAATTTTTAAGCTAATGTGATATATAACATAAATTTGTGAGTAAATTATAGTAACATTTATTAATGGTTTTAATTAAATATTTAGTAAAAAAACTACAATCTGGTACTTGTTGCTAAATAAAAATAATTATATCATTTATTTTTTAATATTTATTATTTTTAAATCTTTATTTAAACATCTTGATGACAAATATGATTGTAGTTGGGTTTCAGTCATGTAAAGAACACTCCCCTTCACCAGTGCAACATTCCCATCACCAAGTCCCAAATCTTCCTCCTCCCCACCTCACCCATACCTGTGCTCTAGATAGGCTTTAAACGTTCCTCATTCATTCACATTTTTATGATAGTTCTCAGTGTAGTTATTTCTCTAACTTCATTCACCACTCTTTGTGGTGAGCTTCATGTCATGAGCTGGACCTTCCAACCCACTTCTCTTTGTCTCTGAGGATTATTGCAAAAATACCTTTTATTTTTTTAAAACCCATAGATGAGGGAGACTATTCTGCGTCTATCTCTCTCCCTCTGACTTATTTCACTCAGCATAATAGATTCCATGCACACTCATGTATAGGAAAATTTCATTTCTTCATCTTTCCTGATGGCTGCATAATATTTCATTGTGTAGATGTACCACATTTTCTTTTTCTTTTGTTTTCTTTATTTAAACATCTTGATTACAAATAAGATTGTGATTAGGTTTCAGTCATGTAAAGAACACCCCCCTTCACCAGTTCAACATTCCTACAACCAATGTCTCAAATCTCCCTCCATCCCACCCCACCCCCACCTGTACTCTAGACAGGCTTTCCAGTTCCCTCATTCACTCACTCATATGGTTATGGTAGTTCTCAGTGTAGTTATTTCTTTAACTGCACTCACCACTCTTTGTGGTGAGCTTCATGAAGTGAGCTGGAAGTTCCAGTCCTCCTCTCATTGTCTTTAAGGATTGTTGCATAAATGACTTTTATTTTCCTTAAAACACATAGATGAGTGAGACTATTTTGCATCTCTCTCTCTCTTCCTCTGACTTATTTCACTCAGCACGATAGACTCCATGTACATCCATGTATAGGAAAATTTCATGACTTCATCTCTCCTGATGGCTGCATAATAATCCATTGTGTATATGTACCACAGTTTCTTTAGCCAATCGTCTGTTGAAGGGCATCTTGGTTGTTTCCAGAGTCTGGCTATTGTGAATAGTGCTGCAATGAATAGAGGTGTGAGGAAGGGGTTTTTGTATTGTGTTCTTGTGTTCCTAGGGTATATCCTTAGGAGTGGAATAGCTGGGTCGAATGGGAGCTCAATTTCCAGTTTTTGGAGGAATCTCAATATCACTTTCTATAGAGGTTGGACTAGATGGCATTCCCACCAGCAGTGGGTAAGAGTTCCTTTCTCTCCACATCCCTGCCAGCACAGATTGGTCTCATTTTTTGTGATGTGTGCTAATCTCTGTAGTGTGAGATGATATCTTATCATTGTTTTGATTTGAATCTCCCTGATGATCAGTGATGAGGAACAATTTTTTCATGTGCCTTTTGGCCATTTGTATTTCTTTCTTATCAAAGTGTCTGTTCATTTCTTCTCCCCATTTTTAATGAGATTAGATGTTTTTTCTTGTAAAGTTCTGTCAGTGCCCTGTATATTTTGGATATTAGCCCCTTATCTGATAGGTGTTGGGTGAATAGTTTCTCCCACATGGTGGGTGGCTCTTGTATCCTGACCACTATTTCTTTTGAGGTGCAGAAGCTTCTCAGTTTAATGTATTCCCATCTGTTGATCTCTGCTTCCACTTATTTGGAAAGTGCAGTTTCCTCCTTGAAGATGCCTTTAGTCACAATGTCACGGAGTGTTTTACCTATGTATTGTTTGTTGTGTATGTAAATATTTTGGGGGATTACTATGTTGCTCACCCTAATCTGATTAGGTGATTGTGCCCTACCCTAGGGTGTGACCTGGCATTCTGCCCCCACCCTAGGGTAGGACCTGATTCTGCTTCCACCATTGGTTGGTATCTGATCCCACCATTGGGTGGGACTTGACTCTGGACTATAAGAGCAAGGGTCTGTGGAAGGCGAGGGGCTTTTGCTGGCTGGAACTGAATCGGAGTCTTTGGACTTCAGTTTTGTCCATCCGAATAAAGCAAATATTTCCACGAGCCTGATTGTCTGCGAGCTGTTTACCCGCCGTTTCACCTCAGAACCGTGGGCTAGACAGGGTGGCAGACACGTGCTCCAAGCTGGAAGAAAAGGGCCTCATTCTCCATCCCTCCATCAGTCAACCTCTTCAGGGGCTGTCCTGCTACATTGTTTTATATACCTTATGGTATCAGGTCTGATATCAAGGTCTTTAATCCATTTGGATTTTACCTTCGTACATGATGTTAACTGGGGGTCTATGTTTGCTTTTTTGCAATTGGCTAATCAGTTCTGCCAGCACCACTTGTTGAAGAGGTTTTCTCTGCTCCACTTAGGAATTCTTGCTCCTTTGTCAAAGATTAGGTGATTGTATTTCTGGGGACATTGTCTGAGATCTCAAGCCTATTCCACTGATCTGAGGGTCTGTCTTTATTCCAATACCATGCTGTTTTGATAACTATTGCTTTGTAGTACAGTTTAAAGGTGGGGAAAGTAATGCCTCCCATTTTCCTTTTCCCTAGGAGTGCTTTAGCTATTCGAGGGTGTTTGTTGTTCCAGATGAACTTTATAAGTGTTTGAACCACTTCTTTGAAGAAGGTCATGGTTATCTTTAGAAGGATCGCATTAAATCTGTACAGTGCTTTGGGGAATATTGCCAATTTAATGATGTTAATCTTGCCAATCCATAAGCAGGGTATGTGTTTCCATTTCCGTGTGTCCTCTCTTATTTCTTGGAGTAGAGCTTTATAGTTTTTTTTGTATAGGTCCTTCACGTCTTTGGTCAAGTTGACTCCAAGATATTTGAGTTTGTGTGGCACTAATGTGAATGGGATTGCCTTCTTGACATCTATCTCTTCCCTATCATTATTGGTGTATAAAAAGGCCATTGATATATCACATTTTCTTTATCCATTCATCTGTTGAAGGACAACTTGGTTGTTTCCAGAGTCTGGTTATTGTAAATAGCACTGCAATAAATATAGGTGTGAGGAAGGGATTTTTGTATTGTATTCTTGAGTTCCTAGGGTATATCCCTAGGAGTGGTATAGCTGGATCAAGTGGGAGCTCAATTTCTAGTTTTTGGAGGAATCTCCATATTGATTTTTAAAAAGGTTGACTAGATGGCATTCCCACCAGCAGTGAATAAGAGTTTCTTTCTCTCCACATCCCCACCAGCACTGCTTATTCTCATTCTTTGTGATGTGCGCCATTCATAGTGGCATGAAATGATACCTTATAGTTGTTTTGATTTCCATATCCCTAATGATTAGTGATGTGGAGCATTTTTTATGTGCCTTTTGGCCATATGTATTTCTTCTTTGTCGAAATGTCTGTCCATTTATTCTCCCCATTATTTTTGATGGGATTAGATGGTTTTCTTTTTCTTGTAAAGTTGTGTCAGTGCCTTGTATATTTTGGATATTAGTCTCCTTATTTGATGGGTATTGGGTGAATAGTTCCTCCCACTCAGTGGGTGGAATTATATTATTTCTATAGCAGAATAATCCTTTATATTCAATGAGGTAAAATGAATTCTAATGAGGAACAAGGGGGTAGGAACTGTACTTAAGAGTCATGTTTTTATATAATAATAGATATATACTGCATAATACCACCTTTAGTGAAATTTTAGTGTACCACACTTATGTCTTTTTTTAAATAAAGTATAATCTTTGCTTATATATTGAATAGATACAAGAAAAACTAAAATTAGTAAAAAATAGTTTGAAAGGAATTTGCAATAGTTAACTTGAAATATGAGATTTACAATTATAGCTTCTAAATTATTTAGGTTAATGTTGGCCCTATGAATTTTAATCCTGAATACATTGTTTCCTCCATCTTCTCTCTTTAGAAATTTAAGGTGAAAATAATATTGGGGATAGTAAGTTTCCAACCATTTCCTCTGAAGTGAATCATAAAATATGCCTTATGAATATTTTCTTTTAATGCTTTTTGATGAATCAAAAACTTTGATCAGTGACTGGAGAGACAATACAGTGCTTAGGGAGCTTACCTTCTATGTATCCAGTCTGAGTTGGATGCTCAGCACTGGATATGGTCCCCAGAGCCCCAGTAGGAGTGTGACCTGATCACAGAGCTAAGAGCAAGTTCTGAGCACTGCTATATGTGAACCCAAAACAAAAGAAAAACTTTGTTTTGAATCCCCCAAAATTATATAAGAATTTTGATCTGAAAGTATAGGTGTTATATATTTTATATAAATACTATTCAAATAACAGTATATATGGATGATATATAATTTACATATAGTAAAGGATGCTTTTATTATTTTCTTTTTTAGGTAATATAATTCAGTAGTGTTTAAGTTTATATTATTGATGTACAAAGTTACTGCACATCAGTGCAAGCAATGTGCAAGACAGGGGGAGTGAGTGTTTTGAGGAATGGGATTATGGGAACACTGGTGATGGGAGTTAACACTGATGATAGGTTTGGTGTTGAAATATATGCCTAAAATTCAGCTATCACAGTTCTTTAATTATATTAAAAATTAGGGGGTTCCAAAGTATTCTTTGCAAATCAAAAATAATGGTGCATGAAATAATGTGGATTTTTAAATAATAAGTCATAATAGGAACTTATATTTATTAAGTGAAATTTAAACCTTAAATAAAACTATTGGTATCTATAATTCATAAAAAATGCAGTAAAGTAGAAAATATGCTATCCTGGCATTAAGGGACTGGGGAAAATGGGTCAAAGGGCTGGAGTTCAAGTTTTACATATGGGAAAACTGGGTTGGATCTCCTGCACCTTGTGGTTAGTCTATGGAGCATTATCTGGATCTCTTTTGGAGCTCACATCTAGGAGTTGACCCTGAGCAACAAGCAGTGTGGTTTCAAATCCAAAGCAAGCACACACAAAAGAAGGACTTTAAATTTTAATGACATTTTTTTTTACTAAAAACCTTGGGAAACTGCTTTCAGACAAGATGATACAATTATTTTCTATTTTTTTCTCTTATTATATATACTTTTAAAAGTTTGAATGTGGATTAAACATGGAAACATAATACATTATAGTTCTGATTTTTCAAAGTGGAGAGAATTGGGCATTCAGTTTTCTAAATTAGACTTATTTAGTGATGAAAGTAACTGAGATTACAACATATAAACTGTAAATCAAAATTCTATGTTTTGTGTTGTTGACCATTTTCAGGATCTGGTAAATTAATGAAGACAGAATTCAAAGAGAAGTCAATAAAGAAAAAATTCAAGTCCCAGGCAGCAGAGATATACAGGGTTGTAAGCACTTGCCTTGCTTTCTGTTGACCCAAATGCTATCCCCTAGGCCTAGAACAACATTTGGCCCCATGAATGCCAATAGGGATCTGTTCTGATTACAGAGCCTGAAATAGCTCCTGAGCATTGTAGGGTATGGCCCTCTCAAAAAAAAAAAAATCAAGTTCAATTCAGCTATAAATCAGCTGTTTGTTACAAATCTAATAGAATTGGTGGGAATATAATGCAGAATAGGGGAAAGTATTACCATAGAAAGATTTCTCTCTTAGATGGAATAGAGAAACACAGTGAGTAAATAATGACCAATGGTAACAGGCTTTGAGAGTTTGCCCAGAGAATAGAGTTTGCTGTGGGTGACTGGGGTTAGAATTATAAAAGAGGCTGGCACTCTATTGAAAGTGTAGTGTGACATTTATTCCTAAAACATCAATATGAGCAATATTGAAAATCATATTACCTAAACAAACAACACTGTTCAATTCCGTATGAGATGTATGTGGAGCCTTCATATCTATAAATTTCTGTAATAGGTAAGAAGTTCTGTCAAAAGAACTGGAATGAAGGGAAAAGCAACCTGTCTTGATTTTTTGCAAGTCAGATAACTCCTATTTTTGTCTTGGTAGATTATTAATTTATGTCACATTATTGGACCTATAAAATGCAATATAAATGAAATCTTCACACCTCTCACTTCCTCAGGGTTTCTCTTCTCATTCCCAGGAGGAATTAAAAGAGAAGTTCAGCAAAGAAACGTTAAAGTTTTATTGTTCTTTAATATATGCTTCCACGGATAGACTCTGTGTTAGTCCTGGCAGATTTCTTTAAAGAAGTGAAAGATAAATGAATAACAATTTTCGGTGCTGTTAAAAATAACATAAAGAAGTTTTAGTAATAATTGTCGAGCTGGTTTTCTGGAGCTTTTCAAAATTAAGTGCTCTCAGAGAAAGCCAAGCACATAAAAACTGTGTGGACTTTTAAAATTTAAGGCAGTTATATTTGATTATATTATTCATGAAATCTAAAATTCAGATCCTATTGAGTTTAATGCTCCTACTGTAGGGAAGATTAAACATTAGACCTGCATTTAACTCATTTTGATTGCCCTTCTCTGCCTTTGTTTTGTTGGTGGTGAGAACATGTAGGTGGGAAAGCATCTACACTTTATTCTGGGCGTTCCACCCATTGGATTTCAAGGGACTGGAGATACATACTTTGTTAAGTATGCTGTGTGCTGTGATTTCACTTAGTATGATGGTTTGTGCTGGGGATGAAATGTCTTACATTGAAAATGGTGCTCTGCCACTGAAGCAAGGTCAGGCCCATCTTTTCTTTTTTCCTTTCTTCTTCCTTCCCTCATTCCTTTCTTCTTTTCAACTAGTATGAATACTTTAATAATTTTTATTTATTTACTTTTATTTTTTTGTTTTGGAACCATACTCGGCAGTACTTCTGGCTTTGCTCTCAGAAATCACTCTGGGTAGGTTCAGAGGACCATGTGGGATGCTGGGGATAGAACCAGAGTCAGTCTTGTGCAAGTAAAGGCCCTACATGCCATGCTATCACCCTGGCCCCTACTTTAATAAGTTTTTATATAGGTTTTAGATTTACTTGAGTTGGAGTGCTTATACAATGGGTAAAATTTGCCTTGCACACAGCTGACCCAGTTTAACCTCTGCACCCCATATAATCTCCCAAACCCTTCACAAGTGACCTTTGAATAAAGAGCCAGGTGTAAACCCTGATCATTGCAGGAAGAAGCCCCAAACCAAACCAAATCACAAACAATAAAAACCCTTTAGGTCTACCTGTCAAAACTTATAGTTTACTTTTTATGAGAACTAGAGGAACAGCCTTCGCCAGGTAAAAGGATTAGCAGGTAAAAAGACACTGAATAACTTTACACAACTAAGCTCTTGAGAGTTTAAAAAATGCTTCCTAATAAAAATGTAAATAAATAAAATTTATTTTATTTTACTTTTTTAAATTTTGAGCCACACCCAGTGACATTCAGGGGTTACTCCTGGCTATGCAATCAGAAATCACTCCTGGCTTGGGGGACCTATGGGATCTGAGGGATTGAACCGCAGTCTATCCTGGATTAGCTGTGTGCAAGGCAACTGCCCTACCACTGCACCGTTGCTCTGGCCCCTAAATGAAACTCTTAATTTAATAATTTTTCTAATGAATTATATATTTATTGTGAAGTCTATTTCTCCTTTCAAATACTTAATATTGGATTGCATTTGACAGCTATAAAAGTTTTCACTGTACAAAATATGAATTAGGATTTATTTTAGTACATTATCATAATTTTTGGTCTATTAATACATAATTTTAGTGAGTGGGTGATATAGTCAATGGTAAAACCAATGATACATTTTTGAAATTATTTTGGTTAGAATAAAAATAAATCCAAGATTATAATAAAATCTACATAACTTACCTCACAATTATGTAAATGCCATTTAAGCCATTTACCAGAAATGGAATAGGTATTATTTATGGATCAGTCAATTATAAGTAATTGGGTTTTATTTTTGTAACAATGACATTTGCTAAGTGAGACATATATTTTCAGAAATTAGAAATAATATCTTAAATTAGACCAAATTCTTTTGAGACATAACATGTTAATAAGGAGACAGGAAAAAACGTTTTAAATAAACTGAGCTCACTAAAATGTGCAAAGCCATTTCAATAAAAATGAGGAAAGAGAAATAATAAGGTTATAACAAAGAAACTACTTTCTTATACACTGAATAATATCTTTAGCAGCCCAAACTAATTGGTCTAAGTAACAAATGAGCTAATAAGTAGTTTAAAGATAGAATATAAAAATGCAGATAATTGCTGTGTTCCTTTGAGGTAGTGGTTGTTATTCTTTTTCATTTCCAAAAGGAAATATGTAAGCTATTTATGTGTGATGAATTAATCTGAATTAAAAAATTAATCAAGTTTTTTTTCTTCTAAGCTTATTCAATTGTTAAATATAAATAACTGGAGTAAAAATTTAAAAACCCTGAAATTAATTGGAATAAACAAAGAATATTAATGATAGTGCAGTTAACTTTAATTGAGGCAAAATTTCAGAAAAGAGAATAGCAAGACTCATAGTTAAAACTAATAATATAATGAATTTAGTAGTATAAATATAATGTTTATATTAGAAAACTTTAACCATTTAGAAATATACAAACTCAAAGTATGCATAAATAAAAATATAACCTACTTTTAAAGTAGCAAGATGAAGTATTTCTTTCTCTTTTTCTTTCTTTTTTTTTTTTTGTTTTGTTTTGTTTTTGGGTCACAGTTACATCCAGCAGCTCTCAGGGGCTACTCCTGGCTCTATGCTCAGAAATCACCCCCAGCAGGCTCAGGTGAACATATGGGATGCCGGGATTTAAACCACTGTCCTGCATGCAAGGCAAACACCTTACCCCCATGCTATCTCTCTGGACCCAAGATAAAGTATTTCTTTTTTTTAATTTTTATTTTGATCATATTGGCTTACATATCTTTCACAGTAGTATTTTAGGTACATATTAACATTAAATCGGGAATACCCATCACCAAATTTGTCCTCCCCCATCCCCGTTCCCTTCCTGCAACCATATCCCCCACCATCACCCCCCCAGGCTGCTAGAGTAGGTGGTCCCCTCTTTGTGTAGCTATTAGTGATCATATATCTGTTTGGTCCTGGTACCCTCCCTTGTTTCCCCCTCTATATGAGAGGTGGAGCTTGATAGTTCAAGTTATGTGGTTTTGTTTGAAGGAAAGAAAAGCAATAGAATGGAGTAAAAAAATAATAAAAAATAAAAAATAAAATAAAATAAATAACATAAGCTGAAAATGGCGGAGTCCTCCTAGAGGCTTTCAACCTCAGTTTGAGTGAGGACACAAAAAAGTTAATTGAAACACCACATCAATACAGAAAGAAATATTAAATAAAATATCCAGTGAGCACTACAGCAATAAAGAGAAGCACCACACAATAGTCTTGGTTCTGAAATCAAACCATGCTGGAGTACAAAAAGAAAGATAAAGATAAAATAAAACAAAATAAAATAAAATTGGAGACATCAACTTCAATATCTACACCAAAATAAAGACATCAATAAAAATTAATCAATCAATAAATTTATATGCGAAAAAATGATTATTTTGTGTTTTTTTTCTTTTTCTCCCTGCATAGGCAGAGTAACTATTGGGGATATTATAGAGGGAATTTCCTTGGCCTAGGACAGGGGTCTTCAAACTATGGCCTGCAGGTCACATGCGGCCCACAGAGGAGTCTGATCCAGCCCGCCAGCAGTGAGTGCTGTTTGGTTGTCAAGATACCTGCCAGCATATACACTCAGTGTCACAGTTTCTTAGGGGTGATGTCAACCGCCTCCGCCCACGGCATGTTGTGTGCTGGGAGGGTGGGCGTGAGGGCGGTGTTGAGAAGGTCACTGATGCGCCCTTGCACTTGGCGCTTGGCGCGCATGTTGCTGATGATGTCACTGGAGGGCGCTGGACACCGCGTGGCGAGGAGTACCACATGTGGGTGACTATATGATGTAAAAAGGCGCCTGCTCCACCCCCAGGCAACTTGGTGTCTGTGTGCTGTGCCTGCCTGTCAGTGAGGTTTTCCTCCACTCCCTCCACTGCCAAAGGTCAGTCAAAAGTGCCATAGAAATAAATTTTTGCCAGATGGGGGGTTCTGCCTGATTGGGCTGTGGGTGACTCATATGGAAATTCCCCTTTGGGGGTGGTGAGGTGTTCAGTGCTGAAATCAAAGTTAGAGGGTGGGTGGTGGTTGGGAGGTTAGGGGTTCGGTGCTGAATCTCCCATGTGGAAAATTAGGGGTTCGATGCTGAAGCATTTTAAAGGGGTTACATTGAAAATTTTATATGTATTTTGCTATTTCTTTCCAGTGTTCACATGCTGATTCTGAACATATCAATTTGGGCAATATATAGGGAGATATAACTGAACTATCAGGGACTGAGCTGGTCTGCTTAGAAAAGCCTGCAAGGGGTAAGTGTTCACATCAGGGACTAATGGGGGTTCATACATTGTGTGTATATATAAACACATATTTGTATTTCACTAATATCAGTTTGGAATCCCTAGGGAACAATGATGTCAAGAAAAAGAAAAATTGACAGCGAGTGTAGGATATTCAAAGAACAGTGGACTTATGATTACTTTTTTATGCGGTACAAAGAAAAAGCTGTGTCTGATATGCCAGAATATAGTTGCTGTGTTCAAAGAATACAATTTGCGACGCCACTATCAAACTCAACATAAAGAGAAATATGATTGTTTAGTTGGAGAAGTGAGAAAAGATAAAATATTACAAGTGAAACATACACTGATGACTCAGCAAAATACTTTTGTGAAGCAAAAGCAGTTAAATACTTCCTCACTGCGGGCAAGTTTTCAAGTTGCCAAGCTAATAGCATGCAATGGCAAACCATTTGTGGAGGGAGAATTTGTTAAAGAATGCCTTATTTCTGTTGCCAAAGAGATGTGTCCAGAGAAGGCCGATTTATATAGTACAGTGAGCTTTTCAGGAGTTCCTGACACAAAGAATTAAAGAAATGGGAGAAAATTTGCTGCACCACTTGCAAAAATCTGCAAAGAAACTATGCTATTTTTCCTTGGCACTCGACGAAAGCAATGATGTTCGTGATTCTGCCCAACTTCTCATTTATATGCAGGGGACAAATGAGTATTTTGAAGTCACAGAAGAGCTTGCTGCACTGCAAAGTATCAAAGGTACAACCACAGGAGTGGATATATTTGAAAAGGTTTGCCAAACTGTGAATGGTTTGGAGCTGGACTGGGTTAAACTAGTCAGTGTAACAACTGATGGTGCTCCTAGCATGGTGGAGTCTAAGAGAGAAGTAATTGCTCACATTACAAAAGAGATGGACAAACATAACCATCCTCATCCAATTGCCATACACTGCCTCATCCACTAACAAGCGCTGTGTTGTAAATCACTGAAGTGGGACTCTGTTATGAAAATTGTGGTATCTTGTGTTAATTACATTAGAACTCATGCACTAAACCACAGACAATTTCAGGAATTTCTATCTGAGGTAAATGTTGCCCATGAAGATGTTCTGTACCACACAGAAGTCAATTGGCTGAGTAGAGGGAGAGTTTTGAAATGTTTCTATGACTTACTTCTGCAGATTACAGCTTTTCTACTTTCAAAAAACCAAGAAGTACCAGCGTTCATTGATGCAGAATGGAAATGGCACCTTGCCTTTCTGACAGATATAACAGAGCTACTCCATAGTTTCAATCTGCAACTTCAAGGCAAGGGGAAGCTCATCTGTAATATGGCATCGCATGTGAAAGCATTTGAAATAAAATTAGGCCTTCTCATCAAACAAGTACAGGAGGAAAACTTCAGTCATCTCCCAACAACTCAAAACCTGTCAGCGGACAAACCATTGGTTGCATTCCCAAAGGAAACATGTCTGGCTTCACTAGAATTGTTGCAAAAGGAGTTTCAATTTAGATCCAAAGAGCTTCATCTCCATGAACAGGACATACAACTTTTTCGTAACTCATTTTCTGTTGAGATTGAAAATGTCCTTACAATTTACCAAATGGAACTGGCTGAACTGCAGAATTGTGACTCTGAAAGACGCATTTAAGTCAAGTAACCTTTAGAATTTCTATGCATTTCTCCCCTCTGAGACATATCCAAATATCAGGAACCATGTACTCAAAATGGTAACCATCTTTGGTAGCACTTATGCCTGTGAACAGACTTTTTCAAGAATGAAACATCTGAAATCTCCAACCAGATCAAGATTAACTGATGCCCACTTGCATCACTTGTTATGGCTGGCAGTGACAAATATGGAACCCGACATTGACCATCTCATTAGCCAAAAGAAGGCCCACAGTTCCCATTGAAATACTGGTGAGTGATCTGTTTATTTATAAATGGTTTTCATTTTATTTATATAAGATATGTGCAGTATGAGTAGGAATTAGTAGCTCATAGAGTCCGGCTCTCCAGCTTTCTAAGGGACCATAATCTGGCCTCCACTTTAAAAAGTTTGAAGAACCCTGGCCTAGGAGATACAGGGTTTCTGCACCCCTGAAGTATACTGTCATGGGATTAACTACAGACTCCTTGCATGATCATTTACTCTTCCCTCAGTGCTTTTTTTTGTGTATAGAAGACTTCTGCTTCATCATGGATGGTAAAATCGGACCTCTGTATCTAGAGATCTTGGTGTCTGTACAGCTCAAAGAGTGAAGCTTATGATAAAGTTTTTCTTTGTGGTTCTAGCAGTTTTGTTTCTTCAGTGTCATCTTTTTATTTTTGGTTTTTGGGCCACACCCGGTGATGCTCAGGGGTTACTCCTGGCTATGCGCTCAGAAGTCATTCCTAGCTTGGGGGGACCATATGGGGTGCTGGGGGATCGAACCACGGTCCATCCAAGGCTAGTGTATGCAAGGCAGGCACCTTTCCTTGGTGTTGTTTTAATCCATCTTCTGTAGTTGGTGGTCTTGGTCATTACATTGCTCGTATGATGGAGCCTGGGACAGAATCTTTCATTATGCTTCCGGAAGACCCGTTCAGTTGTGATTGTCTTAGTCAGACCTTTGGAATTGGAGATCTTGTTTGTTGAACAGATCATAGACCAAAAGCTAGACTAGTGCTTTGTTGTTGTTGTTGTTGTTGGTCCTGGGATGTATACTGTCCAGTCCTGGTTGTAACAACCAGTCATCTGTATATAGCGATCTTGGCTTTTGCACAGATCAAAGAGTGACATGTCTTCTGATTTTGTCTTATCGTTGGCTGGTGAGGAAGAACAATTTACTCCAAGTTAAAGTATTTATAATATCTTTACTCTCTATTACCAGTTTTATTAATTATATGTGACAAATATGGCTTTATCCATCTAATTGTTTACTTTTTATTTTTCTAAATTTTATGTTTTATTGGAACATTTGTTGACATGCTAAAACATTTCAAAAAGTTTATTGTCAAAAATTTTATTACTAGGAATATATACAATATATTATTCTGCCTCTTAGACAGTCAGCAATGTTTGGGAGTCTGGGGAAAAAGTGTAGGCATCAGGGTGAATGCTCTTCTGTTTCACATTTCCAGCAACACATGCCCTCCTGGGCATCACTGGGCATATTCTAGAGGCCCACAAATACTCAAGTTGTGACCCTCCAATCCCTGCTGGAATGGCCCTGGTGTTCCCTGGCTCTGTAGGATTCAAGCAGCTTTGTATTCCTTAGCCCTAGCACTGAACGAAAGGCCTACCTGGCCAACTATCCCAGGAATAGTTCCTAAACTGGTCCCTCAGAACACCACTTAGGAGAACTCTGAGAAAAAGAATTGTCCAGGAAGGTACACCTGGCAGGGTGACATTTGAGCTAAGACCTGAAAGATGAAGGCATGTGAATAGAGATTAGGAAGAATTACTAAAAGATTCAGAAAAGGATAATGTAAAGTTGCACCTAAAGGGAAACAGAAATGTAGCTCAACTAGACTGTAGAGAACCTGGAAGACAGAAGAATGGGACAGAAAGATGTAGGCAGGGGTCACATCATGAAAGCTTTTGTACATAAAAGTTAGAATTATGAATTTTATTTTTAGGGTAATGCAAAGGATACATGTGTAAAACAATATATTTTTATGTTGAATACTATACACGCTTAAGAGTTCATACTTAGTGTAAGAAATAGTTGATTGGGGCCAGAGATAAAGCACAGCAGGTAGGGTGTTTGTCTTGTACATGTTGACCCAGGCTTAATTAATGGCATACCATACGGTCCCCAAGTGCCAGAAATAATTTCTGAGCACAGAGCCACGAGTAACCCTGTTACTCATTACTACACTGTTAGGTGTAGTCCAAAAAAAAAAAAAAAAGAAAGAAAATAGTTTATTTATAGCAATGGGACAAAGTCACATAAACTGGAGATTCTGTCTATAGAACTTAATTTATGTGGAAATAGATGTTTGGGTGGAAACTGTGGAACTATGCTGAATAATGTTTGCATGAAAAGTTTACTTAACAGTAGTATAATTCCCTGTAACTCAATAAAAATGGTCAAAAGTAAAATAAATCTCACTATTTTTATTTAATGTAGAAAAGAAAAATAGTTTATTGCTTCTATTACCAAATAATAATGATTCTAAATTATATACATCCAAAATAATTTCTTTTAGCTAACAACCTACATTACAGCTTGAATTTTATGGATTGCTTTCCCTAGACTTAAATAAAAAAAAAAGATTTATCATTGGTTAACAATACTACAGAATGTTAGTGTTATCTAGTTTTATATCTCTGAATATACACAACAATCAGTACCTTCACTATAAAATTTAATGCTTTACCACTACCAAAATACACCTAGACCCATTTCTTCAATTCCTTCTATTTTCATTTTGGTAACTATAATAGTTTTCATAGAATCTGAGTTCGTTTTACTTTTTTTGGCCAGTGTTTTATTTACTTAAATATTTTGTGTGGGAGAATTCATCCAGTTATTTATTTTCTTTCTTACATATTTTGCTTAACATAATTATCTTAAGTTCCAACATTTTGTCCCAAAAGATAGGTTTTTATCTTTTTTTCATGGGGGGTGGTTTTGGGTCACATGCAGCAGCACTCAGCTTTTACTCCTGGCTCTTCTCTCAGAAATCACTCTGATGGGATGCTGGGTATTGAGCCCAGGTCAGGGGCATGCAAAGCAAATGTCTACCTGTTGTGCTCTTACTCTGGCCCAGAGTTCATCTTTATAATGGACATGTAGTATTCCATTATGTATTCATCATGCAGTTTCTTTATCCAAACAACTATTGATGACATTGATTGATTCCAAATTCTAACTATTGTGAATAACCCCATATTTTGTTGTTTTTTTATTTGGTTTTGGAAGACACATTGCAGGACTCTGGGCTTATTCTTTTTTTGTGTGTGTGTGCTGGGATGACTCCCGGGACTGCTCAGGAGATTATGTGTAGTATCTAGGAATTAAATATACTTGGGTCATCCACTTGCAAAGCAAACACCTTAGCTCCTATACTATTGATCTGCATCTCTGCAATTTCTGGTTTCTGTTCCAACATGTGAAGAACTTAAAAACACTGAAAAAACTAAAAAACAAACAACTCTTCTTAGATAAAACAAGAAACTGAGGCTAAGTGTTAAATATCTGTCCTAACTCCTAGAGAATTAGGTGAGTAGAGAGTGTAATTATAGTTTGAAAAGCAAAAGTCACAAGATTCAGTCATTGGAAAAAATATCTAAAATGTTATGAACAAATTGTTAGACAGACAGAATTTTGAATTAGAAACTTTGGGGTCCTGTAGTAATGAGTTTCTAAACTTCTGTTTTATTTAGAGGAGTTCATCAAATGCTCGTTATGAATATTTGTGAAGTGAATAAATGTGCAACATCCTGAAAGTTATGTTATACTAATAAAGTTCTATTCTTGATAATAAAATTTTGATGAATTAATTTTAGCACAGGAAATGCCAATTTTAGGACCAAGATTTTTTGAATTGAGTAAAATGGAAAATAATTGAGACACGTTATGATGGTCAAAGTCCCAGAGTCAAAGGTCTACTAAGTATGAGCCCTAATTATATGATTACAGAATACTCTTCTCACTACCAATTCTATAGAGCTTCTCTATAGTGACAAGAAAGTATAGCTCAAAGAACTGTAAAACTGGGACTCTATCTAGGACTGAAATATGTATTCTTCCTAAGGTCACAAATGTTTTAATAAGAGAGACCATCTTCTGCACCATAAAAGTTAGCTAACAAATTTCAAAGGAGACCTCAACAAAGTATATTCTCTGACCATAGTGAAATGAAATAGAAAGGCAATAACAGAAAGATTTCTGAGAAACTCAAATATATTTGGGGGATAAATAGCAGCTCAAATATAACTAATGTCAAACAAGATGAAAGATGTAGACATATTTAAAAATATTTAAAAATAAGTGAAAAAGAAAATAAAACTAACACACATTTGTCAGACTCACTAAGAGCAGTTTGCAGAAGGACTTTTCTGTGAGAAGTAAAATAATTTTATGTTGGGAGTAGAATAATCATAAGGAAACTATGGTTTTATATACATATATATATATATTTTTGGGGGTCCACACCCGGTGATGCTCAGGGGTTACTCCTGGCTATGTGCTCAGAAATCCCTCCTGGCTCAGGGGCCCATATGGGATGTTGGAGGATCGAACCACGGTCCATCCTAAGTCAGCTGCATGCAAGGCAAATGCCGTACTGCTGTGCCACTGCTCCGGCCCCATATATGGTAATATTTTTAATAGAGAGAAAGAATTAAGGAAGAAATGCCAACAGTAAATGACATTAATTTACTGTGACCTTCTTTTATGATTCACTCTTTGGGCAGAGTGCTGTATAGAGAAATAACACATCCAGACTGAGAATGCATGCAAGGTGGACTGTATCATAAAACAAAGGAAAAACTGCTTTTAGTGAGATAGGGAGACTCCCAGATAAAGTTCACCACAAAGCATGAGAAAAAGAAGAGAAGTTGCTTAGCTTAAAGTTAAACTGTGGTGCAGGTGACTCAAGATTAATGGCCAACATTTTCTTTGCCTTTCTGTTGTAAAGCATGAGCACTTACTAATTTAGTCATGCAAGTCCAGTGTTCTTCCACTGACTTCTATTCTAGTTTAAAAGAAATTGTTATAGTAAGATATTCTAGTTACATACGCTGTCACTCATATAATGTCTTTGATGAAGTGTCTGTTCATGGCCTTTTCCTTTTGTTTTTGATTAGGTATTTGCTTTCTAATGTTGAGCTTTGTGAGTATTATATATTTTGAATATTAGCTTTTTATCTGATGTAGTTCAGTTACTGTTATTTTAGCCTAAATTTCTCTGGCTATGCAATATATTTTAATTTGTTATAATCCCAAATGCCTTCCCTTCATGCTATTACCAGTTGCTCTATGAATTTGCCTACCCTTTTATTTATTAAGTATATATTAATGACAAGTCCTTTTGAATTAATAAGCTCTTAATACATAGTGTCCATTCTGATCTCTTTTGAGCCAAACTGGTGTTTTTTTTTTTTTTTGTTTGTTTTTTTTTTTTTTTGGTTTTTGGGCCACACCTGGCAGTGCTCAGGGGATACTCCTGGCTCTGCTCAGAAATAGCTCCTGGCAGGCACGGGGGACCATATGGGACACCGGGATTCGAACCAACCACCTTTGGTCTGAATCGGCTGCTTGCAAGGCAAACACGGCTGTGCTATCTCTCCGGGCCCTAAACTGGTGTTTTTTAGGGTTACTCTTGATCCTGTGCTTGAAGGTTATCCCTTATGGTGCTTAATTTACTACTAGGGATTGGAGTAAAATCAGCCACATGTGAAGAAAGTGCCTTACCATTGAACTATCTATTTAGATCCCATCTCTATCTCTTAGTACTTTGTATTGCTTGAATGCTATATTGCTTGATACAACCATGACACTGTAATTTGTTCAGACTGTCATTAGCCTGCATAATTGTTGTCAAATCTTGTTCTCTGAGTATTTGCATATAGTTATTTGAAGCATATCTCTTATAAACAACGGAATTTTGAAATTTTGCTTCCTGTTTTATTCGAACACTCTGTACCTTTTTATAAGATAGTTCAGGCTTTTGACATTTAGAGATATTATTGAATATAAAAATGATTGCCATTTTTCTATGAGAATTTTTGTTGTTTTTGCAAGTTGACATTAAGAAAACAAATACAAGAGTAAAAGCATTATTCCTTGAATAGTTGGCTTAGATGTGATAAATAGATTCAGTTGTTTGTCTGCAAAAATGATCACTTCCTCAACTATCATTGAAAACCTTGCAGGTAGAGGACTCTTGGCTGCAAGTTCTTTTTATTCAGAATTTTGAATCCACCATCCCATTCTATTCTGCTCATAGAGTTTCACTTGAAAAATGATTTAAATTTTATTTAATGTAAATTTTATATAATGTAATGATGTAAATCTTATGTTGCTTCCCTGATTAGAGATTTTGTTTCTTGCCAAGTTGCTGAGTTTAGTATGTCTCTCCCCTTTGTCTTTGCTCATTTACTTAGTGTATGTGGGTGCTATTCTGTGTGGATTAATTTCATTGGAAACTCATTGAATCTCCTGGATTAGCATACAAGTCTCTCTCCACAGATTGGCAAAGTTCCCTGTTATTAATCACCAGCCACACTTCTCCCTTTTCTCTTTTTTCTTCTAGAATTTCATTAATTTTCAATAATTTCATTATTTTAGCTGGTAGGTTCTTTCCCCCAACTCTATTAGCATGACACATGGTGGTTGTATTTAAGAAGAAGAAAACTCATTAAGAGGGGGTGACAGCAAGAGAGTGAAAAATTCCTAAAGTAGTAGCAGAGAAAGAAGTATCCCAAAAAGGGTTAGGGGATTCACAGGAAAAATTATTCTCACTCTGTTTTACTTTTCTAACTTTATGTTAAAGCAAAACTCTCTATCTCTCTATCAATCTCTCATCTATATCTATCTATCATCTATCTATCTATCTATCTATCTATCTATCTATCTATCTATCTATCTATCTATCTATCTATCTATCTATCTATCTATCTATCTATCTATCTATCTATCTATCTATCTATCATCTATCTATCATCATCATCATCATCATATCATCTATCTATCTATCATCATCATCATATCATCTATCTATCGCTCACTATGTGATTAGGTTGTTAAGTCTCAGTTAGCTCTTTTTCATGTTCACTCTGAATTTCTAATCTACAGAATCTATCTAAGAAACTGCATCTTGGTAGGGAGAAGTGGTCAGACTTCCGGGTCATCTTTATCTTTAAGTAGAAGTTGAAGTATCCTTATCTCTCTGCTGCCAGACCTGTTCTTGTGACATCTTTTTTAAGTTTATTTTTGAATATGTCTTCCAATTATCTCTTCAGTTTAAGAACATAAAGAGCATCATTGCTCTGACTTCATCCTTGGCAGCATTCAGTGTTCTGATGTACTTGAGAATGTTCCTGGGCTTCTGTACCACTCTGTTGATGAATCTGGATTTCTTTTTTTCTTTTCATTGCTTCTGGCTCTTCATGGGAAATCAGAATAGAATTATGAGTTCAAGATTTTCTGAGTGATGATCCAGTGTTCCTACTCACAACCTATATGTAGGGAGCCAGATTCTCCCTCACAGTCTTGGCATAAGCACAGCCATCTTGTAGCAAACTGCCATTTTCTAACAGGCCTGTCCTTTAATTGAGCTATACATTGTATAGGTGCCAATTGGCCATGAGTTGACACGATCAAAAGAACCATAAGGTCACACTCTTCAGGCTCAGGAAACTCAGACCTATGGATAGAGCATTTGGTTTGATAATAGGATATTCCTCAGGAAACTTGTATTAAATTAACAGGCACATGACAAACCTTTTGAACTGAATGATGATGAATGTATGCTTGACAAATGTTTGCATTGTCTCCTCCTCCCTTTGTGTGAAAACTATATAAGTCATGGCATTTCAAAAATAAATCGACGCCATAATCAGAATCCCTGGTGGTCCCTTTTTCCTACCCATTTCCTTTTCAGGTGCAGACCCTTTCCACGACCACAAATAAACTGAAGCTGCTGGCTGGTACACCTATAGGCATATCTGGTAGCCATAAACATTATGTTTGCATTTTTTTTAGCTACACCTGAAAAGGTGTGGAAAAATTAAAAATTAATAAGTAAGGGCTGGAAAATAACAAATAGAAGGAGAACTCCCCATCCTTGTGAACTCTCCACCTCCCCAACTCCCTGTGAACTTTCCACCTCCCCAGCTCCCTGGGAAATTTCCACCTCCCCAGCTCCCTGGGAACTCCCCACCTCCCCATCCTTTGAACTAACCAAACACCAGACAGCCAGATCTGGGCAACAATTCTCGGAAAGCCCCTAACTCACTTTAGATACGCACATGCTGTCAGGGGAAGAACATATATACGCACATGACCCCAGGGGCAGGGGCAGGACACCGCCCTCCTTCCTGGGCTTTGACGCATAACTTCTTCTGTGGCAGGAGATAAGAAAAAATACCTCCTTCCTGGCAGGTGTGTTTTATGATATGTATGGTCTTTTTGCCCTATAAAAGCTTTGCTGAATTCTGGAGGGGGGCCGAATCTCCTCTACTCAACTCTGAGGTATGAGATTTGGTCCCAGCATGCTGGTGTAATAAAACCCTCGTGTAGTTGCCCAAGTTTGGTCTTTGAGTCTCTGTGGGTGCGCGCATATCCTGAGGCTAGAGCAAGGTTCTTTCTGAGGGGGTTCCTTCACACCCAGTGGAGCTCAAAGGATACTCCTGGTTCTGTACTCAAAAATCACTCCTTGCAGGCTCAGGGATCATATGGGGTGCCAGAGATGGAACCTGGGTCAGCTGCATGCACGGCAAATGCACTACTCACTGTGCTATTGCTTCAGCCCTGTTTGTAATTCTTAAATAGTAATAAAATAAATCTTGTCCCTGGGGTCTGATTTTTATCTATCTGGTTGACAACAGGAACTTTTGGTCACCAAACACCATAGCTGCTTGGACATCCATGTCTAGTAGGCCTGACTCTGATCCAGGGTTCATAGTCACTGATGTCTAATAGTTAATGTGTAATCTAAATTGCTTGGACCATGAGAGAAGATTTTAATCATGTTTACCTAAACACAATGGTTCAGCAGCTGATCTTCAGAGTTACAGATTGACTGGTGCATTTGATTGTGTATTTTTGGGATGAGTACCCTTTATCAGGGCCTAATAGGAAGAACTCCCTCTGAGATTTTTTTTTCTTACCTGATATATCACTGTGATGGAAACTCCAGGTGTTTTCTTGGGAATGCTTTAAGTATCAAAAGTTTATTATAATGCAGAATAAATTTTTTATTTTTAGTTCATTCTTACCTTACAAAAAGGGAAAAGCCATAGTAAACAAGCCAATCTCTTTTTTAAAAAAATATATTGGACACTGTTCACCACAATATTATGAATCATTTTATCAATCCCAAAGCATTTTAAATGCTATGTCCAGATTCACTTTGCCAAAATTAGCATAAAAAGTTAATGGTTGGGTTGGAGAACTAGTACAGGCTATAAGTAGCTTGGTTTACATGCAGCTGACCCAGTTTGATCCCTGATACCACCATGGTTCCTTAAGCATGATCGGAGGGGACTTTTGAACTCAGAGCCAGAAGTAGCCATGAGTACTGCCAGATGTGGTCCTTAAACTGCACTAATTTTTCTTCTTTTGAGGCCATACCTGACAGTGCTCAGGGCACCTATAGGATTACAGGAATTCTACTTGGGTTGGCTTCATATAAGGCAAAAGCCTTACCTATTGCATTATATAATAATCTCCAATCCTGAATCATCTTAACTCCAGTCTCAGTCTCATCTTCTCACTTTTCTGTGTTGATTTCATATTGCAATTTTTGTTATCTGATTTTTTAAATATCTGATTTTTTTCATTTTTTTAAATATCTGATTTTTTTAAATTTAATTTTTATTTTGATCATAGTGGCTTACATATTGTTGACAATAATATTTTAGGTACATATTTACATAAAATCAGGGGGGATTTCTATCACCAATTTGTCCTCCCTACACCTCCGTTTTTGTCCTACCTCCCATATGCTCTTCCCTCACCCCTAGGGCTGCCAGAATATGTTGTTCCCTCTGTATCTAGCCTAATACTTAGTAGTCTTGCACCTGTTTGGTCCTGGTGCCTCCCTTATTTCCCCCTCTAACTGGGGGGCAGGACTAGCTAGTTCAATTTACGTGGTTTTGTTTGCAGAAGGGAATAGTAGTAAACTGGGGTAAAGGTCTAATACGCAGAAAATAAGCGGAATTCTTCTAGAGGGTCTCATCCTCAGTTAGAGAGACGAAGGAGAAAAAGGTGAAACACTCCACCAGTACAAAAAGATGTGTCAAATATCCAGTGAGGACTCCAACAATAACGCTAAGCACCACCACCACCACCACCACCACCACCACCACCACCACCACCACCACCACCACCACCACCACCACCACAAAAACAACAAAAAGAAAACCGCCATGGTCTTGAAATAAGAAACATGGCAAAGCATATAATGAAAGAAAAGAAAAGAAAAAAAGTGTAAATGGGGGCAACAGCTTCAATAACCACACCAAAACAAAGAAATCAACCAAAAATAGATAGGTAAATATAATAATAATGATATTAAATGAAGATTAAAAATAATATATATAAAAAGATAAATAATATTTTGTGTTTTGTTTCTTTCCCTCCTGCCCTGGCACAGTAAATATTGGGGTCATTCCAAAAGGAATTCACTTGGCCTAAGAGATATGGGGTTTTTCCGCCCTTGGAGTATATTGTCATGGGATCAACTATAGCCTCTGTTCAGGATCCTTTACTCTCCCGGTGGTGTTTTTGTGTTGTTTGAAAGACTTCTGTTTCGTCCTAGGTGATACAATCAGACCTCTGTATCTATCGATCTCAGTATCTGCACAGTTCCAGGGATGGGACTTATGATGAAGTCAGTCTTTGTGGTTCTAGAAGTTCCGTTCCCTCAGTGTCATTTTAATCCATCCTCTGTGGTTGGTGGTCTTGGTCTTGGCACTAAACCTGGGATGGCACCTAGGATAATGCCTTTCCTTGTGTTTCCAGAGCCCCGTTCCGTTACAGTTGTCTCTGCCAGACCTTTGGAACTGGGGATCATGGTTGTTGTGCAGGTCATAGTTCAAACCCTAGACTAGAACAAAATAGGCAGAACACTCGAAGACATATATATCAAAAAGGTCTTCGAGAATGGAGCACCAATGGCAAGAACTTTAGCATCAAACATAAACAAATGGGACTACATCAAACTAAAAAGCTTCTGCATGGCGAAAGAAACCTTACTTAAAGCAAGAAGACAGTTAACAGAATGGGAAAAAAATCTTTTCACTCAACATATCAGATAAAGGGTTGATATCTAGAACATATAAAGCACTCAGAAAGCTGAGCCCCCCAAAACCAAATAAAGCTATAAAAAATGGGGAGATGAAATGAATAGACACTTCTCTGAGGAAGACAGAAGAATGGCCAACAAACACATGAAAATATGCTCATCTTCATTCATCATCAGAGAGATCCAAATTAAGACGACATTGAGATACCACCTTACACCAGTAAGGATGGCTCACATCAAAAATAATGGGAACAATCTCTGTTGGCGGGGATGCGGTATGAAAGGAACTCTCATCCACTGCTGGTGGGAATGCCCCCTAGTCCAACACCTATGGAGAACAGTCTGGAGAATGCTCAAAGAACTCAGAATTGAGCTGCCATTTGACCCAGCAATTGCTCTCCTAGGTATATACCCCCAAGTTGGAAGGACATTCATTCCAAAATACGTGTGCACACCACTATTTATTGCAGCACTCAGTATAATAGCCAAGTCTTGGAACCAACCTCGATGTCCAACAACAGATGAATGGATCATTAAGATGTGGTATCTATACACAATGGAATATTACATGGCAGTCAGAAATGATACAATCACAGACTTTGCAGCAACGTGGATGGACCTAGAACATGTTATGTTAAACAGGTAAGTCAGAAGACAAAAGATAAACACAAAATTATAGCACTATTCTGAAGCCCTAGAACATACATCTTATACACAAGTAACACTCAACAATCAAATAATAGGGTTTATCAGGGTAGAAATTCTAAACACTGTAATAGTCAACATATACTCGAGAGCAGTGCCCAACATACATGAAAAAGGAACAATGCAAACTCTTGACAGCATTATACCATAAAGAAAACAGCAACACCAGAAACAGCAGCATAGAGAGAACAGGTATGTAATCAGCCTTCTATGACAAAGGCCCACATTAATCCCTGGGAGATTGTATACAGGATCACAGGTAAAGAATACCACGGGAAATCACTGACTTCAATGGAAACATCCCATAACATCATGTTTTAATGCCTTATCTTACTATATTTAAAATAACCTCTCAGCTTTTCTGTCCACAGGCATCCTTGGATACAAAGGGTGGATAAACAAAGATGGCAGCTCGGGATACCACACGAGATACCATACTTAGCTGGCACTACGAGATGGTCCCGAGAAAACTCTTTAACATACACTTTATTTCAAGGTTATACCTTCTTTTAGGAATCGAAGCACGTGGCCAGTCAGACCACCGAAGCAGTAACCGTGACATACAGACTTAAACTACAGACTCTACTCATTGAACACATTCAAGCAAACTAACATTCCCTTACTATTCTCTCCTCTCTTCTCACTACTTTCTTTTTTATCATTTCTTTTCTACTCTTCTCTCTACTTTTTTCCTATTCTCTTCTCCCTTTCTTTCTAATGTATTTTCTCTCTTCTCCCTTCCTAACCCTACCATATACCTCCCCCTTTCCCCCCTTTGGAAATCCAACTACCCCCTCACCCCTCATTCCCATCCAGACTTCCCACTGTATTAAAACTCTTCACCCACAGTCCTTAATCTATTAGGCATCAAGATTGACCTCCTACCCCAATGAACCAGTACCCAGTACCCAAACGAAGAGACACCCAGTCAAACCCACACTTCGTCTCCTGCAAGAAAAGACAGCTAACTCCCCTGCGGACCCATGCTGCGCGGCCCTCCCTACCATCTTCCCATAATGTGGACTGTTACTTGAAACCGGACTTAGTTCCAAAAGTAGTCCCAATACAAGAAATCTTCCAAGACCTCCCTGCCGCAAATCTTTTGCCAATCTGAAGAAGGTCAGGGGGTGGAATGAAAAGGTGCCTGGGAACTCACACACTACAAGAAAAACCCAAAAGACAATGGGAAAACATGTACTCCCAACATAAACATAAGACCTGTATTACACCTCCTCTTTACCTGCCTTTCCCCAAATGTAAGGTAGTCTTCTGCATCACTCTGGTCCTTTAAATACTTCGTTAATTCATTTTTTAATTGTCTGTTTTACATATACATATGTGAGCACATACATTTTTAATCCTACATTTTTAAATATCTGATTTTTTTTTAATAAAACAAAATTGCTTTATGGTAGGGGCCGGAGCAAACCAGGGGTGGCGAACAAGTTGGACACAAAGAGCCAATATTTTAAACTGTGAGAGTAGAGAGCCACACCACACAGTGACCTGCCCAAACAGACAAACACTCACACAAAAGCATATAATTTTAACAATAATCTATTAAACACATATTGCCATTTTGAGTGAGGGTAAAAGTCCTGCAGTGATGGTGAGGGTGTGCTGCGTCCTCCACTCTAAGAACTAATGGCCAGATGTGACCCACCATGTGACACACATGTCCCCCACTCGCTGGCCCGTGCAGTTGTTTCCCAGGGATGGGAGACGGGATGACGCAGCCTGGGGCGTCCTGGGGCGCGCTCGGAGATCTTTCCTCAGATGACCCTCTTCAGAAGCAACAGAACAAAATCCAAACATGGATGAGAAGATGCAAAGAGCTGCATTCATTTTAGCCGGGAGCTGCATGCGGCTGGAGAGCCGTGTGTTCACCACCCCTGCCTAAGTTGTCTGCTTTGCCAGTGCTAACCTAAGAAGGACCAATGTTCGATCCCCAGCATTCCATATGGTCCCCCAAGCTAGTAGCGATTTCTGAGCACCCAGCCAGGAGTAACCCCTGAGCATTACTGGGTATGGCCCCCCAAATTGCTTTATGGTAGTTTCACACTCTACCTTATTTACCATTTTTTCTTTTCAAAACTAATTTTACTTTACATTAACATTTTTACTTTATATGTCATATTTTTCCTTTTCTTTTTCAGCCTATAAGTATAGCTTGATTTTTTATATTACTTTGCTAATGATCATCTGATAAAATTATTCTGCTTGTTTTTATTTAAACTGGATATTGTTTAAAAAATATTTACAATACAATGAACAAAATTGAATTATTTTAATAATTCCAAAATTATCAGATATGTTCTAAAAGTAGTTTTAAAATATGAAACATAGAAATATTATTTGTTGAATGTTCTTCAAATATTTTCTGCAAAGAGACAATGGACTAGAAATAAAAATTTCATAAAATGTTTTAAAGAAATTACTTAAATTTGCCTTCAGAATTTTATGGAAATTGCAGTGGATCTTATTTTCTTTTGACAAATATCAAAAAGTTAATTGAGACATTTAGAAAAAGATGAGTTATTTATTCATGTGAGGCATTTAATTGTTTTAGTAAGAGTTTTGAATTCCTGGTTTATGAGTAGCTTAAATAACTTTTTATGACTTTTCTGGTCAGATAATAACTAATTAAATGCATGAGTCAAAAGTTCCTGCCATGTTAATGTATCCTGGCCATAATAGCACATCTTTTAGTTTTAGATAGATAAAACAATGTTTTATTTCTTTTATGAGTACTAATTTCCTATGCACTTACCTATTTCTCTTTTTCAGAAATACACATTACTTGGATTTTGGATTTCTAAAACAAATTATATTTATGACTGGTAAGATTCATTATTTTGCTTTGTTTATAATTGTAGAAGAATAATTGGGAAATTGGTTCTTTTTAACTTTATCTCAATTATATAACACATTTCATAGATGATGATCTTTATTAATTAATTAATTAATTAATTTATGTTTGGGTCACACCTGGCAGCATTCAGGGGTTACTCCTGGCTCTATGCTCAGAAATCGTTTGCAAGGCAAACGCCCTACCTATCTGTCTGGCCCATCTTACATCATGATTTTAAGCTCAAGATTACACCAAAACTCAACTCTTTTTGAAGGGGGGGGGGGTCCACACCCGGCAGTGCTCAGGGGCTACTCCTGGCTCTGCGCTCAGAAATAGCTCCTGGTAGGCACTGGGGACTATATGAGATGCCAGAATTTGAACTACCATCCATCCTGTGCAAGGCAAATTCACTACTGCTGTGTTATCTTTCTGGCACAATTCCATGTATTTTCAATGCTGTCCTTCCAGTAGAAATATGTCAATTTAGGTATCAATGTGGATTTAAAGCTACCTACTGTTCAGAAACAAAACAGATAACAAAAAATCAACTAGCAACAAATTGCTTATCAAACCTTTTAACAATGACTTAATTACCTTATTGTGAGACACATTAATTTTCACACATTTTCTTGTCACTGTACTTAAAATAATTTTATTACCAAATATATGAGAATGGGTTGGAATATGGGGCTATAGTGAAGGAATTTTAGATTGGTGGTAGGGCTGGTCTTGGATCAAATGTATTATGGACAATTACTTAAATAAAGTCATTTATAAAAAAATAAAATTGTGCCCAAAATTGCCTTTCTATTCTATTCATCTTTTAATAGTTGATATTTCTTATGATTTGTCTTTAAACTTATCTCCTGTCTTTGAAATATAATGTTCTGTGATATTAATAAGCATCTTTCCATATATAGATGATGACTGTGGTGCATATAATTGATTTATTCTTTATAAGTACAAACACACACACACACACACACACACCAGTTGAAGTGCAGGGTTATTATTGCCTCTACCAGACTGCTCCTGCTGAATAATTGCTGCTGAATTGTTGGAGAAACTGCTGGCTTCTCTGTTTCTGTCTACTTTGCTGCCTCTCCTAGTTTTCCCTTTTCTTTGGCCCTCTTCCTGGCTGACTCCTTGTTCTGGTCCCAACCCTAGCCCCCTCTTTTCCTCTCTCAGCATAGGGGGTTGGCTGTAAGGACCCTGGCCTCCCTGCTTTGCCTCTCCCTCTATTAATCACAGTCTCTAAACCTCTCTTGTTGAGGTATTGTTTAGCCCTGACAGTTGATGGCATTTTTGCTTACTTAGTCTCATAAACAAAAAACTTTATTGATCTATAAATAAATAACTAGACCTCATCTGAATTTTGAGAACAGATCATTCTTCTTACTTTCAGAACTTGTTATGTAACCAATTTTTAAAATACTTTTTATTGTGATCAAAGAGGATTACAAATCTTTCGCAGTAATATTTTAGGTACATAGCAGCATTGAACCCAGGGTATTCCCACCACCAGTGTAGTCCTCCCTCCAACCTTGTTCCCAGCATGCATCTCATATCCCCCTCTTTTGCCCCCAGGGCTGCTATTATAAGTGGTTCCCTCTGTGTCTAGTTTGTTGTAGAATGGGTATCGATTCTGTTGTCTCTGGCTTTGGAATTGGTGTTTAAGACTGATCATTTTATTTTCTACTCAGTATTCATACAACTGTTTGGTCTTGGTACCATTCATTTCCCCCTCTCAATTTATGAGGTAGAACAAGATGACTCAAGTTATGTGGTTCTGTTTGAATGGAAATAAAAAGCAAAGAAAAACAAAACAAACAAAACAAAAAATATCCCCTCAAAGCAAAAAATAAACAAACCAAAAAATCTGTGAGGGGTCCATCTAGAAGGTTATAAATATCAATTTAAGAGAAGAGAGGGGATAAGGAAGAAAAACATCACAAAAGGACAAAAAAAAAGAACAGAAACAAGATAACAATAACAAAAACAAACAAAAAACAAAACAAAACCTACAATAGCAAAATATTCAAAAAAGACCACTGCAATACAGACAACAACCAAGCAATAACATACAAACAAGATAACAATAACAAAAACAAACAAAAAACAAAACAAAAACTACAATGACCAAAAATTCATAAAACAACACCACAATATAGACAACAACCAAGCAATAATCATGAGCCCAAAATAAAACGAATAAAGAAAAAAAAAGAAAAAGAAAAAAAGAATTGTGCTCCCCCCTTTTGCAAAGGCATGGTAAATATTAGGGAGATTAGAAAGGGAATTCTTGGCCTAAGAGATACAGATTTTCTCCACCCTTGAAGCATACTGTCATGGTAATAACTCCAGGCTTTGTACATGATCTTTTACTCTCCCCTAGGTCTTTTTGTGTTGTCTGGAAACTTTCTGCTCAGTCGTGGATGATATAACCAGGCCTCTCTAACTAGAGATCTTGGTATTTGCACAGGTCATAGGATGGAGCCTAGGATAGAGTCTTTCTTTACGGTATGTAACCAATTTTGATTTGATTAATCCCATTGTACTTCAAGTATCTTTAGATATAGAATTCCTCAGTCTCGCTGATACCTGTGATAGCTGTTCATTTTTAATAAACACTGGTTTATAACATTATGCAAACTTCAGGTGCACAACATTATAAATCAATGACTATATAAAGTACATTTGTTTTGCTAACAAGGTCTAATTCCAATTCTTCACCTCGCAATTGACCCTAATTATCTTAATTACTTGCCCCATTGTCCACTCTCTGCTCTGGTAATCTCTGTTTTGCTTTAATAATCAAATAGTTTGTGTATGTGTGTGTGTCCACTATTGTTTTGTTATGTCTTAATATGGATAGAATCATAGTGTCTTTATCTCTGAATTATTTCACTTAGCATTATATCCTATAGACTGGTTCTAGTTAAGTAATGATATGTATAAATGAATTTAAAAACTAAGAGCTT